>NW_027099716.1:0-16000 GCF_031753505.1 Anomalospiza imberbis | reverse complement strand
AAAATCCAAATGATTAAGGATGTGTCCAAGACCTACCCTGCCCCCACCTCAAACCTGTGCTGCCCTGACAGTCCCAAGAGTACCCTACAAACTGACAGCAAGAACCAGGGCTGGCCACTTTTTCTTTCCAAGAAAAAAGGCCGGTCCTTTTTCTGCTGGGGTCTCTGGCCTTGAGTGGCCGGACCCCTCCAAAAAATCCAAACACTTAAGGATATTTCCCTGACACAACCTGCCCCCGCCTCAAAGTTGTGCAGCCCTTACAGTTCCAGGGAACCCTACAAACTGACAGCAGGAACCTGGGCTGGCCACTTTTCTTTCCAAGAAAAAATGGCCGGTAATTTTCTCCAGGGGCCTGTGGCCTTGAGTGGCCGGACGCCTCCAAAAAAATCCAAATGATTAAGGATGTGTCCAAGACCTACCCTGCCCCCACCTCAAACCTGTGCTGCCCTGACAGTCCCAGGAGTACCCTACAAACTGACAGCAAGAACCAGGGCTGGCCACTTTTTCTTTCCAAGAAAAAAGGCCGGTCCTTTTCTGCCGGGGTCTCTGGCCTTGAGTGGCCGGACCCCTCCAAAAAAATCCAAACACTTAAGGATATTTCCCTGACACAACCTGCCCCCACCTCAAACCTGTGCTGCCCTTACAGTTCCAGGGAACCCTACAAACTGACAGCAGGAACCTGGGCTGGCCACTTTTCTTTCCAAGAAAAAAATGGCCGGTAATTTTCTCCATGGACCTGTGGCCTTGAGTGGTCGGACGCCTCCAAAAAATACAAGCGATTGAAGATATGTCCCAGACCCAACCTGCCCCCACCTCAAACCTGTGCTGCCCTGACAGTCCCAAGGGAACCCTACAAATGACATCAGAAACTGGGTTGGCAACCTTTCCTTCACAGGGAAAAAGGGCCCGTCTTTGTCTCCTGGGGCCTGTGTCCCTTAGTGGCATGACGCCTCCAAAAAACCCAAATGATTAAGGAGGTGTCCCAGACCTACCCTGCCCCCACCTCAAACCTGTGCTGCCCTGACAGTCCCCAAGAGTACCCTACAAACTGACAGCAAGAACCAGGGCTGGCTTCTTTTCTTTCCAAGAAATAAAGGCCGGTCCTTTTCTGCTGGGGTCTCTCGCCTTGAGTGGCCGGACCACTCCAAAAAATCCAAACACTTAAGGATATTTCCCTGACACAACCTGCCCCCGCCTCAAATTTGTGCTGCCCTTACAGTCTCAAGGGAACCCTACAAACTGACAGCAGGAACCTGGGCTGGCCACTTTTCTTTCCAAGAAAAAATGGCCGGTAATTTTCTCCAGGGGCCTGTGGCCTTGAGTGGCCGGACGCCTCCAAAAAAATCCAAATGATTAAGGATGTGTCCAAGACCTACCCTGCCCCCACCTCAAACCTGTGCTGCCCTGACAGTCCCAGGAGTACCCTACAAACTGACAGCAAGAACCAGGGCTGGCCACTTTTCTTTCCAAGAAAAAAGGCCGGTCCTTTTCTGCTGGGGTCTCTGGCCTTGAGTGGCCGGACCCCTCCAAAAAATCCAAACACTTAAGGATATTTCCCTGACACAACCTGCCCCCGCCTCAAAGTTGTGCAGCCCTTACAGTTCCAGGGAACCCTACAAACTGACAGCAGGAACCTGGGCTGGCCACTTTTCTTTCCAAGAAAAAATGGCCGGTAATTTTCTCTAGGGGGCCTGTGGCCTTGAGTGGCCGGACGCCTCCAAAAAATCCAAATGATTAAGGATGTGTCCAAGACCTACCCGACCCCCACCTCAAACCTGTGCTGCCCTGACAGTCCCAAGGGAACCCTACAAATGACATCAGAACCTGGGTTGGCAACCTTTCCTTCACAGGGAAAAGGGCCCGTCTTTGTCTCCTGGGGCCTGTGTCCCTTAGTGGCAGGACGCCTCCAAAAAAATCCAGATGATTAAGGATGTGTTCCAGACCTACCCTGCCCCCACCTCAAACCTGTGCTGCCTGGACAGTCCCAAGGGAACCCTACAAACTGACATGAGAAACCAGGGCTGGAAACCTTTCCTTCACAGGGAAAAGGGCTTGTCTTTGTCTCCAGGAGCCTGAGGCCTTGAGTGTCCGGCCGCCTCCAAAAAACCCAAATGATTAAAGATGTGTCCCAGACCCAACCTGCCCCCACCTCAAATTTGTGCTGCCCTGACAGTCTCAAGGGAACCCTATAAACTGACATCAGGAACCAAGGCTGGTCCCTTTTCTTTTCAATAAAAATGGCCAGTCTTTGTCTCCAGGGCCCAGAGTCCCCTGAGTGGCTGGACGCCCTCCAAAAAAATTCCAAACGCTTAAAGATATGTCACACACCTAACCTGGCCCCACCTCAAATTTTGCTGCCCTTACAGTCTCAAGGGAACCCTACAAACTGACAGCAGGAACCTGGCTGGCCACTTTTCTTTCCAAGAAAAAAATGGCCGGTAATTTTCTCCAGGGGCCTGTGGCCTTGAGTGGCCGGGACGCCTCCAAAAAATCCAAATGATTAAGGATGTGTCCAAGACCTACCCTGCCCCCACCTCAAACCTGTGCTGCCCTGACAGTCCCAGGAGTACCCTACAAACTGACAGCAAGAACCAGGGCTGGCCACTTTTCTTTCCAAGAAAAAAGGCCGGTCCTTTTTCTGCCGGGGTCCTCTGGCCTTGAGTGGCCGGACCCCTCCAAAAAATCCAAACACTTAAGGATATTTTCCCTGACACAACATGCCCCCGCCTCAAAGTTGTGCTGCCCTTACAGTTCCAGGGAACCCTACAAACTGACAGCAGGAACCTGGGCTGGCCATTTTTCTTTCCAAGAAAAAATGGCCGGTTAATTTTTCTCCTGGGGCCTGTGTCCCTTAGTGGCATGACGCCTCCAAAAAATCCAAATGATTAAGGATGTGTCCAAGACCTACCCGACCCCCACCTCAAACCTGTGCTGCCCTGACAGTCCCAAGGGAACCCTACAAATGACATCAGAACCTGGGTTGGCAACCTTTCCTTCACAGGGAAAAGGGCCCGTCTTTGTCTCCTGGGGCCTGTGTCCCTTAGTGGCAGGACGCCTCCAAAAAATCCAGATGATTAAGGATGTGTTCCAGACCTAACCTGCCCCCACCTCAAACCTGTGCTGCCTGGACAGTCCCAAGGGAACCCTACAAACTGACATGAGAAACCAGGGCTGGAAACCTTTCCTTCACAGGGAAAAGGGCTTGTCTTTGTCTCCAGGAGCCTGAGGCCTTGAGTGTCCGGCCGCCTTCAAAAAACCCAAATGATTAAAGATGTGTCCCAGACCCAACCTGCCCCCACCTCAAATTTGTGCTGCCCTGACAGTCTCAAGGGAACCCTATAAACTGACATCAGGAACCAAGGCTGGTCCCTTTTCTTTTCAATAAAAATGGCCAGTCTTTGTCTCCAGGGCCCAGAGTCCCTGAGTGGCTGGACGCCTCCAAAAAAAATTCCAAACGCTTAAAGATATGTCACACACCTAACCTGGCCCCACCTCAAATTTTGCTGCCCTTACAGTCTCAAGGGAACCCTACAAACTGACAGCAGGAACCTGGGCTGGCCACTTTTCTTTCCAAGAAAAAAATGGCCGGTAATTTTCTCCAGGGGCCTGTGGCCTTGAGTGGCCGGACGCCTCCAAAAAAATCCAAATGATTAAGGATGTGTCCAAGACCTACCCTGCCCCCACCTCAAACCTGTGCTGCCCTGACAGTCCCAAGAGTACCCTACAAACTGACAGCAAGAACCAGGGCTGGCTTCTTTTCTTTCCAAGAAATAAAGGCCGGTCCTTTTCTGCCGGGGTCTCACGCCTTGAGTGGCCGGACCCCTCCAAAAAATCCAAACACTTAAGGATATTTCCCTGACACAACCTGCCCCCGCCCTCAAATTTGTGCTGCCCTTGCAGTCTCAAGGGAACCCTACAAACTGACAGCAGGAACCTGGGCTGCCCACTTTTCTTTCCAAGAAAAAATGGCCGGTAATTTTCTCCAGGGGCCCGTGGTCTTGAGTGGCCGGACGCCTCCAAAAAAATCCAAATGATTAAGGATGTGTCCAAGACCTACCCTGCCCCCACCTCAAACCTGTGCTGCCCTGACAGTCCCAGGAGTACCCTACAAACTGACAGCAAGAACCAGGGCTGGCTTCTTTTCTTTCCAAGAAAAAAGGCCGGTCCTTTTCTGCCGGGGTCTCTGGCCTTGAGTGGCCGGACCCCCTCCAAAAAATCCAAACACTTAAGGATATTTCCCTGACACAACCTGCCCCCGCCTCAAAGTTGTGCAGCCCTTACAGTTCCAGGGAACCCTACAAACTGACAGCAGGAACCTGGGCTGGCCACTTTTCTTTCCAAGAAAAAAATGGCCGGTAATTTTCTCCAGGGGCCTGTGGCCTTGAGTGGCCGGACGCCTCCAAAAAAATCCAAATGATTAAGGATGTGTCCAAGACCTACCCTGCCCCCACCTCAAACCTGTGCTGCCCTGACAGTCCCAAGGGAACCCCTACAAATGACATCAGAACCTGGGTTGGCAACCTTTCCTTCACAGGGAAAAGGGCCCGTCTTTGTCTCCTGGGGCCTGTGTCCCTTAGTGGCAGGACGCCTCCAAAAAAATCCAGATGATTAAGGATGTGTTCCAGACCTAACCTGCCCCCACCTCAAACCTGTGCTGCCCGGACAGTCCCAAGGGAACCCTACAAACTGACATGAGGAACCAGGGCTGGAAACCTTTCCTTCACAGGGAAAAGGGCTTGTCTTTGTCTCCAGGAGCCTGAGGCCTTGAGTGTCCGGCCGCCTCCAAAAAACCCAAATGATTAAAGATGTGTCCCAGACCCCAACCTGCCCCCACCTCAAATTTGTGCTGCCCTGACAGTCTCAAGGGAACCCTATAAACTGACATCAGGAACCAAGGCTGGCCCCTTTTCTTTTCAATAAAAATGGCCAGTCTTTGTCTCCAGGGCCCCAGAGTCCCTGAGTGGCTGGACGCCTCCAAAAAAATTCCAAACGCTTAAAGATATGTCACACACCTAACCTGGCCCCACCTCAAATTTTGCTGCCCTTACAGTCTCAAGGGAACCCTACAAACTGACAGCAGGAACCTGGGCTGGCCACTTTTCTTTCCAAGAAAAAATGGCCGGTAATTTTCTCCAGGGGCCTGTGGCCTTGAGTGGCCGGACGCCTCCAAAAAATCCAAATGATTAAGGATGTGTCCAAGACCTACCCTGCCCCCACCTCAAACCTGTGCTGCCCTGACAGTCCCAGGAGTACCCTACAAACTGACAGCAAGAACCAGGGCTGGCCACTTTTCTTTCCAAGAAAAAAGGCCGGTCCTTTTCTGCTGGGGTCTCTGGCCTTGAGTGGCCGGACCCCTCCAAAAAATCCAAACACTTAAGGATATTTCCCTGACACAACCTGCCCCCACCTCAAACCTGTGCTGCCCTTACAGTTCCAGGGAACCCTACAAACTGACAGCAGGAACCTGGGCTGGCCACTTTTCTTTCCAAGAAAAAATGGCCGGTAATTTTCTCCATGGGCCTGTGGCCTTGAGTGGTCGGACGCCTCCAAAAAATACAAGCGATTGAAGATATGTCCCAGACCCAACCTGCCCCCACCTCAAACCTGTGCTGCCCTGACAGTCCCAAGGGAACCCTACAAATGACATCAGAACCTGGGTTGGCAACCTTTCCTTCACAGGGAAAAGGGCCCGTCTTTGTCTCCTGGGGCCTGTGTCCCTTAGTGGCATGACGCCTCCAAAAAACCCAAATGATTAAGGAGGTGTCCCAGACCTACCCTGCCCCCACCTCAAACCTGTGCTGCCCTGACAGTCCCAAGAGTACCCTACAAACTGACAGCAAGAACCAGGGCTGGCTTCTTTTCTTTCCAAGAAAATAAAGGCCGGTCCTTTTCTGCCGGGGTCTCTCGCCTTGAGTGGCCGGACCACTCCAAAAAATCCAAACACTTAAGGATATTTCCCTGACACAACCTGCCCCCTCCTCAAATTTGTGCTGCCCTTACAGTCTCAAGGGAACCCTACAAACTGACAGCAGGAACCTGGGCTGGGCCACTTTTCTTTCCAAGAAAAAATGGCCGGTAATTTTCTCCAGGGGCCTGTGGCCTTGAGTGGCCGGACGCCTCCAAAAAAATCCAAATGATTAAGGATGTGTCCAAGACCTACCCTGCCCCCACCTCAAACCTGTGCTGCCCTGACAGTCCCAGGAGTACCCTACAAACTGACAGCAAGAACCAGGGCTGGCCACTTTTCTTTCCAAGAAAAAAGGCCGGTCCTTTTCTGCTGGGGTCTCTGGCCTTGAGTGGCCGGACCCCTCCAAAAAAATCCAAAACACTTAAGGATATTTCCCTGACACAACCTGCCCCCGCCTCAAAGTTGTGCAGCCCTTACAGTTCCAGGGAACCCTACAAACTGACAGCAGGAACCTGGGCTGGCCACTTTTCTTTCCAAGAAAAAAATGGCCGATAATTTTCTCCAGGGGCCTGTGGCCTTGAGTGGCCGGACGCCTCCAAAAAATCCAAATGATTAAGGATGTGTCCAAGACCTACCCGACCCCCACCTCAAACCTGTGCTGCCCTGACAGTCCCAAGGGAACCCTACAAATGACATCAGAACCTGGGTTGGCAACCTTTCCTTCACAGGGAAAAGGGCCCGTCTTTGTCTCCTGGGGCCTGTGTCCCTTAGTTGCAGGACGCCTCCAAAAAATCCAGATGATTAAGGATGTGTTCCAGACCTAACCTGCCCCCACCTCAAACCTGTGCTGCCCGGACAGTCCCCAAGGGAACCCTACAAACTGACATGAGGAACCAGGGCTGGAAACCTTTCCTTCACAGGGAAAAGGGCTTGTCTTTGTCTCCAGGAGCCTGAGGCCTTGAGTGTCCGGCCGCCTCCAAAAAACCCAAATGATTAAAGATGTGTCCCAGACCCAACCTGCCCCCACCTCAAATTTGTGCTGCCCTGACAGTCTCAAGGGAACCCTATAAACTGACATCAGGAACCAAGGCTGGTCCCTTTTCTTTTCAATAAAAATGGCCAGTCTTTGTCTCCAGGGCCCAGAGTCCCTGAGTGGCTGGACGCCTCCAAAAAAATTCCAAACGCTTAAAGATATGTCACACACCTAACCTGGCCCCACCTCAAATTTTGCTGCCCTTACAGTCTCAAGGGAACCCTACAAACTGACAGCAGGAACCTGGGCTGGCCACTTTTCTTTCCAAGAAAAATGGCCGGTAATTTTCTCCAGGGGCCTGTGGCCTTGAGTGGCCGGACGCCTCCAAAAAATCCAAATGATTAAGGATGTGTCCAAGACCTACCCTGCCCCCACCTCAAACCTGTGCTGCCCTGACAGTCCCAGGGAGTACCCTACAAACTGACAGCAAGAACCAGGGCTGGCCACTTTTCTTTCCAAGAAAAAAAGGCCGGTCCTTTTCTGCCGGGGTCTCTGGCCTTGAGTGGCCGGACCCCTCCAAAAAATCCAAACATTTAAGGATATTTCCCTGACACAACCTGCCCCCCGCCTCATAGTTGTGCTGCCCTTACAGTTCCAGGGAACCCTACAAACTGACAGCAGGAACCTGGGCTGGCCATTTTTCTTTCCAAGAAAAAATGGCCGGTAATTTTCTCCTGGGGCCTGTGTCCCTTAGTGGCATGACGCCTCCAAAAAATCCAAATGATTAAGGAGGTGTCCCAGACCTACCCTGCCCCCACCTCAAACCTGTGCTGCCCTGACAGTCCCAAGAGTACCCTACAAACTGACAGCAAGAACCAGGGTGGCTTCTTTTCTTTCCAAGAAATAAAGGCCGGTCCTTTTCTGCCGGGGTCTCACGCCTTGAGTGGGCCGGACCCCTCCAAAAAAATCCAAACACTTAAGGATATTTCCCTGACACAACCTGCCCCCGCCTCAAATTTGTGCTGCCCTTGCAGTCTCAAGGGAACCCTACAAACTGACAGCAGGAACCTGGGCTGCCCACTTTTCTTTCCAAGAAAAAATGGCCGGTAATTTTTCTCCAGGGGCCCGTGGTCTTGAGTGGCCGGACGCCTCCAAAAAAATCCAAATGATTAAGGATGTGTCCAAGACCTACCCTGCCCCCACCTCAAACCTGTGCTGCCCTGACAGTCCCAGGAGTACCCTACAAACTGACAGCAAGAACCAGGGCTGGCTTCTTTTCTTTCCAAGAAAAAAGGCCGGTCCTTTTCTGCCGGGGTCTCTGGCCTTGAGTGGCCGGACCCCTCCAAAAAATCCAAACACTTAAGGATATTTCCCTGACACAACCTGCCCCCCGCCTCAAAGTTGTGCAGCCCTTACAGTTCCAGGGAACCCTACAAACTGACAGCAGGAACCTGGGCTGGCCACTTTTCTTTCCAAGAAAAAAATGGCCGGTAATTTTCTCCAGGGGCCTGTGGCCTTGAGTGGCCGGACGCCTCCAAAAAAATCCAAATGATTAAGGATGTGTCCAAGACCTACCCTGCCCCCACCTCAAACCTGTGCTGCCCTGACAGTCCCAGGAGTACCCTACAAACTGACAGCAAGAACCAGGGCTGGCCACTTTTCTTTCCAAGAAAAAAGGGCCGGTCCTTTTCTGCTGGGGTCTCTGGCCTTGAGTGGCCGGACCCCTCCAAAAAATCCAAACACTTAAGGATATTTCCCTGACACAACCTGCCCCCGCCTCAAAGTTGTGCAGCCCTTACAGTTCCAGGGAACCCTACAAACTGACAGCAGGAACCTGGGCTGGCCACTTTTCTTTCCAAGAAAAAATGGCCGGTAATTTTCTCCAGGGGCCTGTGGCCTTGAGTGGCCGGACGCCTCCAAAAAAATCCAAATGATTAAGGATGTGTCCAAGACCTACCCGACCCCCACCTCAAACCTGTGCTGCCCTGACAGTCCCAAGGGAACCCTACAAATGACATCAGAACCTGGGTTGGCAACCTTTCCTTCACAGGGAAAAGGGCCCGTCTTTGTCTCCTGGGGCCTGTGTCCCTTAGTGGCAGGACGCCTCCAAAAAATCCAGATGATTAAGGATGTGTTCCAGACCTAACCTGCCCCCACCTCAAACCTGTGCTGCCTGGACAGTCCCAAGGGAACCCTACAAACTGACATGAGAAAACCAGGGCTGGAAACCTTTCCTTCACAGGGAAAAGGGCTTGTCTTTGTCTCCAGGAGCCTGAGGCCTTGACTGTCCGGCCGCCTCCAAAAAACCCAAATGATTAAAGATGTGTCCCAGACCCAACCTGCCCCCACCTCAAATTTGTGCTGCCCTGACAGTCTCAAGGGAACCCTATAAACTGACATCAGGAACCAAGGCTGGTCCCTTTTCTTTTCAATAAAAATGGCCAGTCTTTGTCTCCAGGGCCCAGAGTCCCTGAGTGGCTGGACGCCTCCAAAAAAATTCCAAACGCTTAAAGATATGTCACACACCTAACCTGGCCCCACCTCAAATTTTGCTGCCCTTACAGTCTCAAGGGAACCCTACAAACTGACAGCAGGAACCTGGGCTGGCCACTTTTCTTTCCAAGAAAAAATGGCCGGTAATTTTCTCCAGGGGCCTGTGGCCTTGAGTGGCCGGACGCCTCCAAAAAATCCAAATGATTAAGGATGTGTCCAAGACCTACCCTGCCCCCACCTCAAACCTGTGCTGCCCTGACAGTCCCAGGAGTACCCTACAAACTGACAGCAAGAACCAGGGCTGGCCACTTTTCTTTCCAAGAAAAAAGGCCGGTCCTTTTCTGCCGGGGTCTCTGGCCTTGAGTGGCCGGACCCCTCCAAAAAATCCAAACACTTAAGGATATTTCCCTGACACAACATGCCCCCGCCTCAAAGTTGTGCTGCCCTTACAGTTCCAGGGAACCCTACAAACTGACAGCAGGAACCTGGGCTGGCCATTTTTCTTTCCAAGAAAAAATGGCCGGTAATTTTCTCTAGGGGCCTGTGTCCCTTAGTGGCATGACGCCTCCAAAAAAATCCAAATGATTAAGGAGGTGTCCCAGACCTACCCTGCCCCCACCTCAAACCTGTGCTGCCCTGACAGTCCCAAGAGTACCCTACAAACTGACAGCAAGAACCAGGGCTGGCTTCTTTTCTTTCCAAGAAATAAAGGCCGGTCCTTTTCTGCCGGGGTCTCACGCCTTGAGTGGCCGGACCCCTCCAAAAAATCCAAACACTTAAGGATATTTCCCTGACACAACCTGCCCCCGCCTCAAATTTGTGCTGCCCTTGCAGTCTCAAGGGAACCCTACAAACTGACAGCAAGAACCAGGGCTGGCTTCTTTTCTTTCCAAGAAAAAAGGCCGGTCCTTTTCTGCCGGGGTCTCTGGCCTTGAGTGGCCGGACCCCTCCAAAAAATCCAAACACTTAAGGATATTTCCCTGACACAACCTGCCCCCGCCTCAAAGTTGTGCAGCCCTTACAGTTCCAGGGAACCCTACAAACTGACAGCAGGAACCTGGGCTGGCCACTTTTCTTTCCAAGAAAAAATGGCCGGTAATTTTCTCCAGGGGCCTGTGGCCTTGAGTGGCCGGACGCCTCCAAAAAATCCAAATGATTAAGGATGTGTCCAAGACCTACCCTGCCCCCACCTCAAACCTGTGCTGCCCTGACAGTCCCAAGAGTACCCTACAAACTGACAGCAAGAACCAGGGCTGGCTTCTTTTCTTTCCAAGAAATAAAGGCCGGTCCTTTTCTGCCGGGGTCTCACGCCTTGAGTGGCCGGACCCCTCCAAAAAATCCAAACACTTAAGGATATTTCCCTGACACAACCTGCCCCCGCCTCAAATTTGTGCTGCCCTTGCAGTCTCAAGGGAACCCTACAAACTGACAGCAGGAACCTGGGCTGCCCACTTTTCTTTCCAAGAAAAAATGGCCGGTAATTTTCTCCAGGGGCCCGTGGTCTTGAGTGGCCGGACGCCTCCAAAAAATCCAAATGATTAAGGATGTGTCCAAGACCTACCCTGCCCCCACCTCAAACCTGTGCTGCCCTGACAGTCCCAGGAGTACCCTACAAACTGACAGCAAGAACCAGGGCTGGCTTCTTTTCTTTCCAAGAAAAAAGGCCGGTCCTTTTCTGCCGGGGTCTCTGGCCTTGAGTGGCCGGACCCCTCCAAAAAATCCAAACACTTAAGGATATTTCCCTGACACAACCTGCCCCCGCCTCAAAGTTGTGCAGCCCTTACAGTTCCAGGGAACCCTACAAACTGACAGCAGGAACCTGGGCTGGCCACTTTTCTTTCCAAGAAAAAATGGCCGGTAATTTTCTCCAGGGGCCTGTGGCCTTGAGTGGCCGGACGCCTCCAAAAAATCCAAATGATTAAGGATGTGTCCAAGACCTACCCTGCCCCCACCTCAAACCTGTGCTGCCCTGACAGTCCCAAGGGAACCCTACAAATGACATCAGAACCTGGGTTGGCAACCTTTCCTTCACAGGGAAAAGGGCCCGTCTTTGTCTCCTGGGGCCTGTGTCCCTTAGTGGCAGGACGCCTCCAAAAAATCCAGATGATTAAGGATGTGTTCCAGACCTAACCTGCCCCCACCTCAAACCTGTGCTGCCCGGACAGTCCCAAGGGAACCCTACAAACTGACATGAGGAACCAGGGCTGGAAACCTTTCCTTCACAGGGAAAAGGGCTTGTCTTTGTCTCCAGGAGCCTGAGGCCTTGAGTGTCCGGCCGCCTCCAAAAAACCCAAATGATTAAAGATGTGTCCCAGACCCAACCTGCCCCCACCTCAAATTTGTGCTGCCCTGACAGTCTCAAGGGAACCCTATAAACTGACATCAGGAACCAAGGCTGGTCCCTTTTCTTTTCAATAAAAATGGCCAGTCTTTGTCTCCAGGGCCCAGAGTCCCTGAGTGGCTGGACGCCTCCAAAAAAATTCCAAACGCTTAAAGATATGTCACACACCTAACCTGGCCCCACCTCAAATTTTGCTGCCCTTACAGTCTCAAGGGAACCCTACAAACTGACAGCAGGAACCTGGGCTGGCCACTTTTCTTTCCAAGAAAAAATGGCCGGTAATTTTCTCCAGGGGCCTGTGGCCTTGAGTGGCCGGACGCCTCCAAAAAATCCAAATGATTAAGGATGTGTCCAAGACCTACCCTGCCCCCACCTCAAACCTGTGCTGCCCTGACAGTCCCAGGAGTACCCTACAAACTGACAGCAAGAACCAGGGCTGGCCACTTTTCTTTCCAAGAAAAAAGGCCGGTCCTTTTCTGCTGGGGTCTCACGCCTTGAGTGGCCGGACCCCTCCAAAAAATCCAAACACTTAAGGATATTTCCCTGACACAACCTGCCCCCACCTCAAACCTGTGCTGCCCTTACAGTTCCAGGGAACCCTACAAACTGACAGCAGGAACCTGGGCTGGCCACTTTTCTTTCCAAGAAAAAATGGCCGGTAATTTTCTCCATGGGCCTGTGGCCTTGAGTGGTCGGACGCCTCCAAAAAATACAAGCGATTGAAGATATGTCCCAGACCCAACCTGCCCCCACCTCAAACCTGTGCTGCCCTGACAGTCCCAAGGGAACCCTACAAATGACATCAGAACCTGGGTTGGCAACCTTTCCTTCACAGGGAAAAGGGCCCGTCTTTGTCTCCTGGGGCCTGTGTCCCTTAGTGGCATGACGCCTCCAAAAAACCCAAATGATTAAGGAGGTGTCCCAGACCTACCCTGCCCCCACCTCAAACCTGTGCTGCCCTGACAGTCCCAAGAGTACCCTACAAACTGACAGCAAGAACCAGGGCTGGCTTCTTTTCTTTCCAAGAAATAAAGGCCGGTCCTTTTCTGCCGGGGTCTCTCGCCTTGAGTGGCCGGACCACTCCAAAAAATCCAAACACTTAAGGATATTTCCCTGACACAACCTGCCCCCTCCTCAAATTTGTGCTGCCCTTACAGTCTCAAGGGAACCCTACAAACTGACAGCAGGAACCTGGGCTGGCCACTTTTCTTTCCAAGAAAAAATGGCCGGTAATTTTCTCCAGGGGCCTGTGGCCTTGAGTGGCCGGACGCCTCCAAAAAATCCAAATGATTAAGGATGTGTCCAAGACCTACCCTGCCCCCACCTCAAACCTGTGCTGCCCTGACAGTCCCAGGAGTACCCTACAAACTGACAGCAAGAACCAGGGCTGGCCACTTTTCTTTCCAAGAAAAAAGGCCGGTCCTTTTCTGCTGGGGTCTCTGGCCTTGAGTGGCCGGACCCCTCCAAAAAATCCAAACACTTAAGGATATTTCCCTGACACAACCTGCCCCCGCCTCAAAGTTGTGCAGCCCTTACAGTTCCAGGGAACCCTACAAACTGACAGCAGGAACCTGGGCTGGCCACTTTTCTTTCCAAGAAAAAATGGCCGGTAATTTTCTCCAGGGGCCTGTGGCCTTGAGTGGCCGGACGCCTCCAAAAAATCCAAATGATTAAGGATGTGTCCAAGACCTACCCGACCCCCACCTCAAACCTGTGCTGCCCTGACAGTCCCAAGGGAACCCTACAAATGACATCAGAACCTGGGTTGGCAACCTTTCCTTCACAGGGAAAAGGGCCCGTCTTTGTCTCCTGGGGCCTGTGTCCCTTAGTTGCAGGACGCCTCCAAAAAATCCAGATGATTAAGGATGTGTTCCAGACCTAACCTGCCCCCACCTCAAACCTGTGCTGCCCGGACAGTCCCAAGGGAACCCTACAAACTGACATGAGGAACCAGGGCTGGAAACCTTTCCTTCACAGGGAAAAGGGCTTGTCTTTGTCTCCAGGAGCCTGAGGCCTTGAGTGTCCGGCCGCCTCCAAAAAACCCAAATGATTAAAGATGTGTCCCAGACCCAACCTGCCCCCACCTCAAATTTGTGCTGCCCTGAAAGTCTCAAGGGAACCCTATAAACTGACATCAGGAACCAAGGCTGGTCCCTTTTCTTTTCAATAAAAATGGCCAGTCTTTGTCTCCAGGGCCCAGAGTCCCTGAGTGGCTGGACGCCTCCAAAAAAATTCCAAACGCTTAAAGATATGTCACACACCTAACCTGGCCCCACCTCAAATTTTGCTGCCCTTACAGTCTCAAGGGAACCCTACAAACTGACAGCAGGAACCTGGGCTGGCCACTTTTCTTTCCAAGAAAAAATGGCCGGTAATTTTCTCCAGGGGCCTGTGGCCTTGAGTGGCCGGACGCCTCCAAAAAATCCAAATGATTAAGGATGTGTCCAAGACCTACCCTGCCCCCACCTCAAACCTGTGCTGCCCTGACAGTCCCAGGAGTACCCTACAAACTGACAGCAAGAACCAGGGCTGGCCACTTTTCTTTCCAAGAAAAAAGGCCGGTCCTTTTCTGCCGGGGTCTCTGGCCTTGAGTGGCCGGACCCCTCCAAAAAATCCAAACATTTAAGGATATTTCCCTGACACAACCTGCCCCCGCCTCAAAGTTGTGCTGCCCTTACAGTTCCAGGGAACCCTACAAACTGACAGCAGGAACCTGGGCTGGCCATTTTTCTTTCCAAGAAAAAATGGCCGGTAATTTTCTCCTGGGGCCTGTGTCCCTTAGTGGCATGACGCCTCCAAAAAATCCAAATGATTAAGGAGGTGTCCCAGACCTACCCTGCCCCCACCTCAAACCTGTGCTGCCCTGACAGTCCCAAGAGTACCCTACAAACTGACAGCAAGAACCAGGGCTGGCTTCTTTTCTTTCCAAGAAATAAAGGCCGGTCCTTTTCTGCCGGGGTCTCACGCCTTGAGTGGCCGGACCCCTCCAAAAAATCCAAACACTTAAGGATATTTCCCTGACACAACCTGCCCCCGCCTCAAATTTGTGCTGCCCTTGCAGTCTCAAGGGAACCCTACAAACTGACAGCAGGAACCTGGGCTGGCCACTTTTCTTTCCAAGAAAAAATGGCCGGTAATTTTCTCCAGGGGCCCGTGGTCTTGAGTGGCCGGACGCCTCCAAAAAATCCAAATGATTAAGGATGTGTCCAAGACCTACCCTGCCCCCACCTCAAACCTGTGCTGCCCTGACAGTCCCAGGAGTACCCTACAAACTGACAGCAAGAACCAGGGCTGGCTTCTTTTCTTTCCAAGAAAAAAGGCCGGTCCTTTTCTGCCGGGGTCTCTGGCCTTGAGTGGCCGGACCCCTCCAAAAAATCCAAACACTTAAGGATATTTCCCTGACACAACCTGCCCCCGCCTCAAAGTTGTGCAGCCCTTACAGTTCCAGGGAACCCTACAAACTGACAGCAGGAACCTGGGCTGGCCACTTTTCTTTCCAAGAAAAAATGGCCGGTAATTTTCTCCAGGGGCCTGTGGCCTTGAGTGGCCGGACGCCTCCAAAAAATCCAAATGATTAAGGATGTGTCCAAGACCTACCCGACCCCCACCTCAAACCTGTGCTGCCCTGACAGTCCCAAGGGAACCCTACAAATGACATCAGAACCTGGGTTGGCAACCTTTCCTTCACAGGGAAAAGGGCCCGTCTTTGTCTCCTGGGGCCTGTGTCCCTTAGTGGCAGGACGCCTCCAAAAAATCCAGATGATTAAGGAGGTGTTCCAGACCTAACCTGCCCCCACCTCAAACCTGTGCTGCCTGGACAGTCCCAAGGGAACCCCTACAAACTGACATGAGAAACCAGGGCTGGAAACCTTTCCTTCACAGGGAAAAGGGCTTGTCTTTGTCTCCAGGAGCCTGAGGCCTTGAGTGTCCGGCCGCCTCCAAAAAACCCAAATGATTAAAGATGTGTCCCAGACCCAACCTGCCCCCACCTCAAATTTGTGCTGCCCTGACAGTCTCAAGGGAACCCTATAAACTGACATCAGGAACCAAGGCTGGTCCCTTTTCTTTTCAATAAAAATGGCCAGTCTTTGTCTCCAGGGCCCAGAGTCCCTGAGTGGCTGGACGCCTCCAAAAAAATTCCAAACGCTTAAAGATATGTCACACACCTAACCTGGCCCCGCCTCAAATTTGTGCTGCCCTTGCAGTCTCAAGGGAACCCTACAAACTGACAGCAGGAACCTGGGCTGGCCACTTTTCTTTCCAAGAAAAAATGGCCGGTAATTTT
>NW_027099715.1:0-16897 GCF_031753505.1 Anomalospiza imberbis | reverse complement strand
TGAGGGGGTCCATGTGACAGGTGGGACAGGTGACGGGGTCCAGGTGGGACAGGTGGGACAGGTGCCAGGTGAGGCTCAGGTGGGCCAGGTGAAGCCAGGTGCCCTCACCCGTGCGGCTGTCCCTCACGAAGCTCTGGATGATGGCGCTTTTCCTGCACAGATCCTCGGCCATGGACGCGCTCGACACCTCCAGGTGCCTCACCTGCCCGGGCGGCTCCGGGTGAGCGGCGCCCAGCCCCTCCCCGTGCTCCCAGTGCTCCCAGTGCTCCCAGTTACCTTCTCCTCCAGCAGCCAGCGCTCCTGCTGGCTCTGGGCCAGCCGCTGGAACAGCTCGGCCACCTCTGCCGGGGACAGGCCCCCCCCGGCCGGGACACCTCCGGCGCTGCCGCCCCCGGGGCTGCCGGAGCCCGACTGCGCCGGGGGCGGGGCCGGAGCCCGTCAGACCACGCCCACCAAAGCTCCGCCCCACCGCAGGGTGAGTTCAGAAAGGGGAGGGGGGGTGGCCACGCCCACATGGGGCTGTGCCCCCCAAACCACACCCCCAATGGGTCACAACCAAGCCACGCCCACAAACAAGCCACGCCCTAATTAACTGTACTCTAGTCGAGCCACGCCCAGCAAGCCACACCCCTTAAGCCACACCCTCCCATTGAGTCACACCCATTTAGGCCACACCCCAAAATAGCTTTAGTCTAGTCAAGACACGCCCACCAAGCCACACCCTCCCATTTGGTCACACCCATTTAAGCCACACCCCAAATTAGCTGTACTCTAGTCGAGCCACGCCCACCAAGCCACACCCCCTTAAGCCACACCCTCCCATGGGGTCACACCCATTTAAGCCACACCCCAAGATAGCTGTACTCTAGTCAAGCCACGCCCACCAAGCCACACACCTCCCATTGGGTCACACCCATTTAGACCACACCTGGCTGTGCTCTAATTAAGCCACGCCCCACCCAGCCCACACCCCCCACACCACACCCTTTAAAGCCATGCCCACACATGGCCACACCCCCAATTAGCACCCAGGCCACACCCCCTGAATTAGAACCCCTCCCATTAAGCCACGCCCCAAATAAACCACACCCTCCTTACATCACCATGTGTTGGACCACACCCTCTTAAGCCACGCCCTCGTAAAAACCACACCCAACTAAGCCACACCCCCAGTTTAACCCCAGTAACCCTGCCCATTAAGCCACGCCCATAAAGCCACACCCACACAAACCACGCCCATTCCCACCTCCCACCTATTAGACCACACCCCTTCAAAAGCCACGCCCCCCTCCTCGAGGCCCCACCCACCTTGGTGCTGCCGGGGGCGGAGCCATCGCGGCCCAATGAGGACACGGAGCTGCTGTCCCCGCCCGGGCCCCCGCCCAGGGGAGGAGCCCCCGTCCAGCCCCAGCTCCTCCAGCCCTGGGGGACCCCAAAACCCATCAGGGACCCCAAAATCCACCTGGGAAACCCAAAATTCACCTGGGAACCCCAAAATCCCATCAGGGACCCCAAAATCCACCCGGGAACCCCCAAAATCCCATCAGGAACCCCAAAATTCACCTGGGAACCCCCAAAATCCCATCGGGAACCCCAAAATCCCAACGGGGACCCCAAAATCCCCCTGGAACCCCAAAATTCACCTGGGAACCCCAAAATCCACCTGGGAACCCAAAATTCACCTGGGAACCCCCAAAATCCCATAAGGGACCCCAAAATCCACCTGGGAACCCCCAAAATCCCATAAGGGACCCCAAAATCCACCTGGGAACCCCAAAATTCACCGGGGAACCCCCAAAATCCCATCGGGGACCCCAAAATCCACCTGGGAACCCCAAAATTCACCCGGGAACCCCCAAAATCCCAACGGGAGACCCCAAAATCCACCTGGGAACCCCAAAATCCCATCGGGGACCCCAAAATCCACCTGGGAACCCCCAAAATCCACCTGGGAACCCCAAAATCCACCTGGGAACCCCCAAAATCCACCTGGGAACCCCAAAATTCCCCTGGGAACCCCAAAATTCACCCGGGAACCCCCAAAATCCCATCGGGGACCCCAAAACGCCCTCAGGGACCCCCAAAAACCCATCAGGGAACCCCCAAAATCCATCATGTTCCCCAAATCCCATCAGGGACCCATTCTGGGGTTCCCCCTCCCCAAATTTTAGAGTTCTCCCCCAAATTTTGGGGTTCCCCCTCCCCAAATTTTGGGATTCCCCCCCCCCTTCTCAAATTTCGGGGTTTCCCCCCTCCCCAAGCGTTCCCCCACCCCCACATTTTAGGGCTCCCCTCCCCAAATTTTAGGGTTCTCCCCCAAATTTTGGAGTTCCCCCCCTCCCCAGATTTTGAGGTTCCCCCCTCCCCAGATTTTGTCGTCTCCTCCAAATGTCAGGATTCCCCCCTCCTCCATTTTTGGGGTTCCCCCTCCCCAAATTTTGGGGTTCCCCCCTCCCCAAACTTTGGGATTCCCCCCTTTCCTCAAATTTCGGGGTTTCCCCCCTCCCCAAGAGTTCCCCCACCCCCACATTTTAGAGCTCCCCTCCCCAAATTTTAGGATTCTCCCCCAAATTTTGGGGTTCCCCCTCCCCAAATTTTGGGATTCCCCCCCCTTTCTCAAATTTCGGGGTTTCCCCCCTCCCCAAGAGTTCCCCCACCCCCACATTTTAGGGCTCCCCTCCCCAAATTTTAGGATTCTCCCCCAATTTTTGGGGTTCCCCCTCCCCAAATTTTGGGGTTCCCCCTCCCCAAATTTTGGGACTCCCCCCCTTTCTCAAATTTCGGGGTTTCCCCCCTCCCCAAGAGTTCCTCCACCCCCACATTTTAGGGTTCCCCTCCCCCAAATTTTAGGATTCTCCCCCAAATTTTGGAGTTCCCCCCTCCCCAGATTTTGGGGTTCCCCCCTCCCCAGATTTGTCGTCTCCTCCAAATGTCAGGATTCCCCCCTCCTCCATTTTGGGGCTCCCCCTTCCCAAATTTTGGGATTCCCCCCCTTTCTCAAATTTCGGGGTTTCCCCCCTCCCCAAGAGTTCCTCCACCCCCACATTTTAGGGCTCCCCTCCCCAAATTTTAGGATTCTCCCCCAAATTTTGTGCTTACCACCCCAAATCTTGGGGTCCCCTCCCAAAATTTTACATTTCCCTCTCCCACATTCAAGACCCCCCCCCCCCTTCATAAATTTTGGGATTCCCCCTCCCCAGATTTTAAGATATTTTTTTTTTCCCCCATAATTTTATGGCCTCCCCCAAATTTCGGGCCTCTCCTCCATTTTTTTTTTGGGGGGGGGTTCCCCCCCACCACCACCACCCCCCCCCCAAAATTTTGGGGTGCCCCCCTGACCCGCGCGGTTCCTGCTGGGGCACCAGCAGCTCCTGCAGCCGCTCCTGCAGCCGCTCCCCGCGGCGCCGCTCCAGCTGCAGCTGCCTCCGCAGATCCTTCAGCTGTGGGGTTTGGGGGAGATTTGGGCTTTTTTTGGGGAACCCCCGAATCTCTGGGGGGTGGGGGGGGGGAAAATCCCCAAAACTTTCGGGGGGGGTCCCCCAAAACCCCCCCCGTCCTCCCCGGCGCCCCGCCCCCCCCGGGGTCGCTCACGGCGGCGCTGCCTTTCTTCTCCAGGATGCGCTGCCCGTCCCGCACGTCCTTCAGCTCCTGGGGGGGTTTTGGGGGATTTTGGGGGGTTTTAGGGGATTTTTGGGGGGTTTAAGGGATTTTGGGGGTTTTTAAAGGGATTTTGGGGGGGGGGTTTAAGGGATTTTGGGGGGGGATTAAGGGATTTTGGGAGATTTTGGGGGGTTTTAAGGGATTTTTTGGGGGGGGTTTAGGGGATTTTTGGGGGTTTTTTTAAGGGATTTGGGGGGGGTTCAGGGCATTTTGGGAATTTTTGGGGGGATTTAGGGGGGTGTTAAGGGATTTTTGGGGGATTTTAAGGGATTTTGGGGGTTTTGGGGGGCATTTTGGGCGGGATAGGAGATTTTGGGGGAGTTTAGGGGATTTTGGGGAGTTTTTTGGGGGGATTTAGGGGGGTTTTAAGGGATTTTGGGGGCATTTTGGGGAGTTTTAAGGGATTTTTGGGAATTTTTGGGGGGATTTTGGGGGGGTTTTAAGGGATTTTTGGGGGGTTTTAAGGGATTTTTGGGAATTTTTGGGGGGGATTTTGGGGGGGGTTTAGGGGATTTTGGGGGGGGTTTAAGAGATTTTGGGGAGTTTTTGGGGGGATTTTGGGGGGTTTTAAGGGATTTTTGGGGGGTTTTAAGGGATTTTGGGGGTTTTTAAAGGGATTTTTGGGGGGGTTTAGGGGATTTTGGGGGGGGTTAGGGGATTTTGGGGGGGTTTAGGGGACTTTAGGGAGTTTTTGGGGGGATTTTGGGGGGTTTTAAGGGATTTTTGGGGGGTTTTGGGGGGCATTTTGGGGGGGGGGTTTAAGGGATTTTTGGGGGGGATTAAGGGATTTTGGGGGGTTAAGGGTTTTTTGGAGGCATTTTGGGGTGGTTTAGGGGATTTTTGGGGGGTTAAGGGATTTTGGGGGGGTTTTGGGGGGCATTTTGGGGGGTTAGGGGATTTTTGGGGGGGATTAAGGCATTTTGGGGGGGTCTAGGGGATTTTGCGGGGTTTTTGGGGGCATTTTTGGGGGGGGTTTAAGGAATTTTGGGGGGGGGGGTTTAGGGGATTTCTGGGGGATTTGGGGGAGTCTCGGGATTTTTTCGGGGATTTAGGGGAGGTTTAAGGGATTTTGGGGGGTTTTATGGATTTTGGGGGGTTTTTGGGGGCATTTTGGGGGGGGTTTAGGGGATTTTTGGGGGGGGTTTAGGGGATTTTTGGGGGGGGGGTTTAGGGGATTTTTTGGGGGGGTTAGGGGATTTTTGGGGGGTTTTTGGGGGCATTTTGGGGGGTTAGGGGATTTTGGGGGGGGTTTTATGGGATTTTGGGGGGTTTTATGGGATTTTGGGGGGGGTTCAGGGGATTTTTGGGCTGTTTTAGGGATTTTGGGGCAGTTTTGGAGCTGTTTTAGGGATTTTGGGGCTGGTTTTTGGGTGTTTGAGCTCTTTGGGCTCTTCTTGGGGGCTCTTTATTAGGGATTTTGGGGCTGTTTTGTGAAGTTCTGGGGCTGTTATGGGATGTTTGGGGATGTTTTGAAGCTGTTTTGGGGGAATTTTGGGGCACTTTTGGGCATTTCAGGCTGTTTTGGGGCAAGGTTTTGGGGGATTTGGGGGCTGTTTTGGGTGTTTCAGGCTGTTTTGTGGAAGTTTTGGGGCAGTTTTGGGAGGTTTTGGGGCATTTTTGGGCGTTTCACAGGCTCTTTTGGAGCAGTTTTGGGGAAGTTTTGGGAGGTCTTGGGGCAGTTTTGGGGGATTTGGGGGCTGTTTTGGGCGTTTCAGGCTGTTTTGGGGAAGTTGTGGGGCAGTTTTGGGAGGTTTTGGGGCAGTTTTGGGGGTTTCAGGCTGTTTTGGAGCAGTTTTGAGGCAGTTTTGGGGGATTTGGGGGCTGTTTTGGGGACAATTTTGGGCGTTTCGTGCTCTTTTGGAGCAGTTTTGGGAGGTTTTGGGGGATTTGGGGGCAGTTTTGGGGTTGTTTTGGGGGTCTCACCTGTCCTCAGGGCGCGTCCCTCGGCCTCGTGCAGCTCCCGCAGCCGCTGCTCCTCCCCCAGCGCCGCCCGCAGCTGCCCCAGCTCCTCCTGAGGGGACATTTGGGGACATTTGGTGACAAATTGGGGACATTTTTGGGACAATTCAGGGACATTTTGGGGTCAGTTGGGGACAATTGGGGGACATTTGGGGTAAATCTGGGGACAATTGGTGACAATTTGGGGACATTTTGGGACAATTCAGGGACATTTTGGGGTCAGTTGGGGACAATTGGGGACATTTGGGGACAATTCAGGGACATTTTGGGGTCAATCTGGGGACATTTGGTGACAATTTGGGGACATTTCGGGACAATTCAGGGACATTTTGGGGTCAGTTGGGGACATTTTGGGACAATTCAGGGACATTTTGGGGTCAGTTGGAGACAATTGGGGACATTTGGGGTCAATCTGGGGACATTTGGTGACAATTTGGGGACATTTTAGGACAATTCAGGGACATTTTGGGGTCAGCTGGGGACAATTGGGGACATTTTGGGGACAGTTCAGGGAGATTTGGGGACAATCTGGGGACAACTGGGGACATCTGGGGTCATTTTGGCACAATTTGGGAACATTTGGGGTCAGTTGGGGGCAATTTTGGGATAGTTGGGGACATTTTGAGGCGTTTTGGGGACGTTTGGGGGTGCTGGCAACACTGAGAGGGACAAGAATCACGACGGGGACGGAGATGTCACGATATTCCCCCCAAAATCCACCCCCAAATCTTCCCAAAATTCCCAAAACCCCTCAAAATCCCCAGCTCCCCCCAAATTCTCTGCAAAATCCCCCCAAATTT
Source organism: Anomalospiza imberbis (assembly GCF_031753505.1). Taxonomy (NCBI): domain Eukaryota; kingdom Metazoa; phylum Chordata; class Aves; order Passeriformes; family Viduidae; genus Anomalospiza; species Anomalospiza imberbis. The sequence goes on along the minus strand of NW_027099715.1, from coordinate 10,478 downwards.
ACCTCAAATCCCCAAAATTTACCCCCAAAATCCCACCAAATTTACCTCAAATCCCCAAAAATTACCCCAAAATGCCCCAAATTTACATAAATCCCCAAAATTTACCCCAAAATCTCCCCAAATTTACATCAAAATCCCCAAAATTTACCCCAAAATCCCCCAATTTACCTCAAATCCCCAAAATTTACCCCAAAATCTCCCCAAATTTACCTCAAATCCCCAAAATTTACCCCCAAAATCCCCCCAAATTTACCTCAAATCCACAAAATTTACCCCCAATCCCTCCAAATTTACCTCAAATCCCCAAAATTTACCCCAAAATCCCCCCAAATTTACCTCAAATCCCCAAAATTTACCCCAAAATCCCCCCAAATTTACCTCAAATCCCCAAAATTTACCCCCAAATCTCCCCAAATTTACATCAAATCCCCAAAAATTTACCCCAAAATCCCCCAATTTACCTCAAATCCCCAAAATTTACCCCAAAATCTCCCCAAATTTACCTCAAATCCCCAAAATTTACCCCAAATCCCCCAATTTCCCAATAATCCTCCCAAAATCCCCCCAAATTTACCGCAAATCGCCCCAAATTTTACCTCAAATACCAAAATCCCTCCAAAAATTACCCCAAAATCCTCTAAAATTTCCCCAAAATTCACCCATATCCCCCCAAAATCCCTCAAATTTCACCGAAATCTCCCTAAAATCCCCCAAAATTCACCAAAATCTCCCCAAAATTCACCCATATCCCCCCAAAATCCCTCAAATTTCACCAAAATCTCCCCAAAATCCCCCCAAAATTCACCCATATCCCCCCAAAATCCCTCAAATTTCATCGAAATCTCCCCAAAATTCACCCATATCCCCCCCAAAATCCTCCAGATTTCACTGAAATCTCCCCAAAATCCCCCAAAATTCACCAAAGATCTCCCAAAATCCCCCAAAATTCGCCCATATCCCCCCAAAATCCCTCAAATTTCACCGAAATCTCCCCAAAATCCCCCAAAATTCACACATATCCCCCCAAAATCCCTCAAATTTCACCAAAATCTCCCTAAAATCGCCCAAAATTCACCCATATCCCCCCAAAATCCCTCAAATTTCACCGAAATCTCCCCAAAATTCACCCATATCCCCCCAAAATTCACCAAAATCTCCCCAAAATCCCTCAAAATTCACCCATATCCCCCCAAAATCCCTCAAATTTCACCAAAATCTCCCCAAAATTCACCCATATCCCCCCAAAATTCACCAAAATCTCCCCAAAATCCCTCAAAATTCACCCATATCCCCCCAAAATCCTCCAGATTTCACTGAAATCTCCCCAAAATCCCCCAAAAATTCACCCATATCCCCCCCAAAATCCCCTCAAATTTCATGGAAATCTCCCCAAAATCCCCCCAAAATTCACCCATATCCACCCCAAAATCCCTTAAATTTCACCAAAATCTCACCAATTCCCTCAGATTTCATGGAAATCTCCCCAAAATCCCCAAAATTCACCAAAATCTCCCCAAAATCCCCCAAAATTCACCCATATCCCCCCAAAATCCCTCAAATTTCACCAAAATCTCCCTAAAATCCCCCAAAATTCACCCATATCCTCCTCAAAATCCCTCAAATTTCATGGAAATCTCCCCAAAATCCCCAAAATTCACACATATCCCCTCAAAATCCCCCAAAATTCACCCATATCCCCCCCAAAATTCACCAAAATCTCCCTAAAATCCCCCAAAATTCACCCATATCCCCCCCAAAATCCCCCAAATTTACCCCAAATCCCTTTAAAATCCCAAATTTTCCCCCAAATTCCCCCAAACCGCGCTGACCTCGAGCTGCCCCCCCGCTGCTGCTGCTGCTCCTCCCGCAGCCGCTCCTGGGGGGGGGGCACAGGGGGGGATTTTGGGGGGTCCCCGATGCCGGGGGGGGGGACCCCAAAAGTGGGGAGGGGTCTCGGGGGGGGTTTTTTGGGGTCACCTGGGCGGCCTCGGCCTCGTGCAGGCGCTGGCGCAGCTCCTCCCGCTCACCTGAGCACACCTGGGGGCACCCCAAAATCTGCCTGGGGCCCCCAAAATCTGCCTGGGGACCCCCCAAAAATTCTCGGGATCCCCAAAATCTGCCTGGGGACCCCCAAAATCTGCCTGGGGACCCCCCAAAAATCCTTGGGAAATTCAAAATCTGCCTGGGGACCCCCAGAAATCCTCGGGTCCCCAAAATATGCCTGGGGACCCCCCAAAAATTCTCGGGAACCCCAAAATCTGCCTGGGGACCCCCCAAAAATCCTCGGGTCCCCAAAATCTGCCTGGGGACCCCCCAAAAAATCCTTGGGAAACCCAAAATCTGCCTGGGGACCCCCAAAAAAAATCCTCGGGTCCCCAAAATATGCCTGGGGACCCCCCAAAAATCCAGGGGATCCCCAAAATCTGCCTGGGGACCCCCAAAAATCCTTGGGAAACCCAAAATCTGCCTGGGGACCCCCAAAAATCCTTGGGAAACCCCAAAATCTGCCTGGGGACCCCCAAAAATCCTTGGGAAACCCAAAATCTGCCTGGGGACCCCCAAAAATCCTTGGGAAACCCAAAATCTGCCTGGGGACCCCCAAAAATCCTCAGGGACCCCAAAATCTGCCTGGGGACCCCCCCCAAAAATCCTCGGGATCCCCAAAATCTGCCTGGGGACCCCCAAAAATTCTCGGGAACCCCAAAATCTGCCTGGGGACCCCCAAAATCTGCCTGGGGACCCCCAAAAATCCTTGGGAAACCCAAAATCTGCCTGGGGATCCCCCAAAAATCCTTGGGAACCCCAAAAATCTGCCTGGGGACCCCCAAAAATCCTCGGGATCCCCAAAATCTGCCTGGGGACCCCCAAAATCTGCCTGGGGACCCCCCAAAAATCCTCGGGATCCCCAAAATCTGCCTGGGGACCCCCCCAAAAAAAATCCTTGGAACCCCAAAATCTGCCTGGGGACCCCCCAAAATCCTTGGGGAACCCCAAAATCTGCCTGGGGACCCCACAAAAAAATCCTTGGGAACCCCAAAATCTGCCTGGGGACCCCCAAAAATTCTTGGGAACCCAAATCTGCCTGGGGACCCCCAAAAAAATCCTCGGGTCCCCAAAATCTGCCTGGGGACCCCCAAAAATCCTCGGGATCCCCAAAATCTGCTTGGGGACCTCCCAAAAATCCTTGGGGAAATCCAAAATCTGCCTGGGCACCCCCAAAATCTGCCTGGGGACCCCCCAAAAATCCTCGGGATCCCCCAAAATCTGCCTGGGGACCCCCAAAAATCCTTGGGAAACACAAAATCTGCCTGGGGACCCCCCAAAAATCCTCGGGAACCCCAAAATCTGCCTGGGGACCCCCCAAAAATCCTCAGGGACCCCAAAATCTGCCTGGGGACCCCCCCCAAAAATCCTCGGGAACCCCAAAATCTGCCAGGGACCCCCCCAAAATTCTCGGAACCCCAAAATCTGCCTGGGGACCTCCCAAAAATCCAGGGGATCCCCAAAATCTGCCTGGGGGACCCCCCAAAAATCCTTGGGAAACCCAAAATCTGCCTGGGGATCCCCAAAATCTGCCTGGGGACCCCCCCAAAAATCCAGGGGATCCCCAAAATCTGCCTGGGGACCCCCCAAAAAATCTTCGGGATCCCAAAATCTGCCAGAGACCCCCCCAAAAATCCTCAGGATCCCCAAAATCTGTCTGGGGACCCCCAAAATCTGCCTGGGGACCCCCCCCAAAAATCCTCGGGATCCCCAAAATCTGCCTGGGGACCCCCCAAAAATCCTTGTGAAACCCAAAATCTGCCTGGGGACCCCCCAAAAATTCTAGGGAACCCCAAAATCTGCCTGGGGACCCCCCAAAAATTCTCGGGATCCCCAAAATCTGCCAGGGACCCCCCAAAAATCCTCGGGAACCCCAAAATCTGCCTAGAGACCCCCCCAAAAATCCTCAAAGACCCCAAAATCTGCCTGAGGATCCCCCAAAAAATTCTCTGGGACCCTCCCAAACCCACCCAGGACCCCAAAACACCCCCAGGGTTCTCCCAAATCCCCCCCAGACCATCCCCAGACCCCCCAAATCCACCCCAGAACCCCCCAAATCCCCCCAAAAGGACCCCAAACTCCTCCAGCACCCCCCAAATCCCCCCCCCAGGACCCCCAAATCCCCCCGGAAAAGACTCCAAACTCCTCCAGGGCCCCTCCAGAACCCCCAAATTTCCTCAGAACCCCCCTAGGACCACCCAAATCCCCCAAATTCCCCCTGGAATGACCCCAAACTCTTCCAGGACCCCCCCACAACCCCCCAGATCTCCCCCAGGACCCCAAATTTCCCCTTAAAAGGACCCCAAACTCCTCCAGCACCCCTCAAATCCCCCCAAATTCCCCCACAGATCCCCCAAATCCCCTCTGAAATGACCCCAAACTTCTCTAAACCCCCCAAATTCCCCTCAGAACCCCCAAATCCCCCCCTGGAATGACCCCAAACTCCTCCAAACCCCCCCCAAATCCCCCCAAATTCCCCCACAGATCCCCCAAATCCCCTCTGAAATTACCCCAAACTCCTCCAAACCCACCCAAATCCCCCCAAGACCCCCAAATCCCTCCTGGAATGGTCCCAAACTCCTTGAGGCCCCCTCAAATCCCCCCAAATTACCCCCAGGACCCCAAATCCCCCCAGAAAGGACCCCAAACTCCTCCAGGACCCCTCCAGAACCCCCCACATCTCCTCAGAACCCCCCTAGGACCACCCAAATCCCCCAAATCCCCCCCCTGGGACCCCTAAGTCCCCCCAGAAAGGACCCCAAACTCCTCCAGGACACCCCAGAACCCCCCAAATTCCCCCCAGGACCCCCAAATCCCCCCCTGGAATGACCCCAAACTCCTGTAAAACCCCCCAAAATCTCCCAAGGACCCCCAAATCCCCCCCTGGAATGACCCCAAACTCCTCCAAACCTCCCCAAATCCCTCCAGGACCCCCCCAAATCTCCCCTCAAGTCCCCCCAGAACCCCCAAATCCCCTCTGAAATGACCCCAAACTCCTCCAAACCCACCCAAATCCCCCCAAGACCCCCAAATCCCCCCCTGGAATGGCCCCAAACCCCCCCAAAGCCCCCCAAACCCCCCCGTACCTGCAGCTCCCTCTCCAGGCTCTCCCTCTGGCTCCGGCTGTCCCGCAGCTCCCGGGCCTGGGCCTCGCTCAGATCCCGCAGCCCCCCCTGGGCCTGCCCCAAAAACACCCCAAAAACACCTCAAAACAACCCCAAAATCACCCCAAAAAACACGTCAAAATCACCCCAAAAACCACCCCAAAAACACCTCAAAATCACCCCAAAAACACCTCAAAACAACCCCAAAATCACCCCAAAAAACACCTCAAAATCACCCCAAAAACACCTCAAAACAACCCCAAAATCACCCCAAAAAACACGTCAAAATCACCCCAAAAACCACCCCAAAAACACCTCAAAATCACCCCAAAAACACCTCAAAACAACCCCAAAAAACACCCAAAACCCACGTCAAAATCACCCCAAAAACCACGTCAAAATCACCCCAAAAACCACGTCAAAATCATCCCAAAAACACCCCAACAACCACCCCCAAAATCACCCCCCAAAAACCACCCCAAAACCACCCCAAAATCACCCAAAAAATCACCCCAAAACCACTCCAAAATCACCCCAAAATCACCCCCAAAAACCCACGTCAAAATCACCCCAAAAACACCCCAACAACCACCCAAAAAACACCCCAAAAGAACGCCAAAATCACCCAAAACCCACCCCAAAAACCACCCCCAAAACCACCCCAAAATCACCTCAAAATCACCCCAAAACCACCCAAAAACCCAAAATCACCCAAAAACCACCCCCAAAACCACCCCAAAAACACCCAAAAACCACCCCAAAAACACCTCAAAATCACCCCAAAACAACCCCAAAAAGCACGTCAAAATCACCCCCAAAACAACCCCAAAATCACCCAAAAATCACCCCAAAATCACCACAAAACCCACGTCAACATCACCCCAAAACCACCCCAAAACCAGCACAAAATCACCCCAAAAACGCCCCAAAAACACCCAAAAAACCACCCCAAAATCACCCCACAATCACCCCAAAAACCACCCCAAAATCACCCCAAAACAACCCCAAAACCACCCCAAAAACACCTCAAAATCACCCCCAATACCCACGTCAAAATCACCCCAAAAACACCCCAACAACCACCCAAAAAACACCCCAAAAGAACGCCAAAATCACCCAAAAACCACCCCAAAAACAACCCCAAAAACCACCCCAAAATCACCCCAAAATCACCCAAAAACCACCCCCAAAACCACCCCAAAATCACCCCAAAATTATCCCAAAATCACCCCAAAAAACACCCAAAACCACCCCAAAACAACCCAAAAAAACCCCCCAAAAAACCCCAAAAAAACCCCAAAACCACCCCACAGTCACTGGGGGGGTCGATAGGGTCCCTATGGGGTCTGCGGGGTTCTATTGGGGTCTGTAGGGTCCCTGTGGGGTTCTATGGGGTCTGCAGGGTCCCTATGGGATCCCTATGGGGCTCTATGGGTCCCTATGGGGTTCTATGGGGTCTGCAGGGTCCCTATGGGGTCTGTGGGGTTCTATGGGGTCCCTGTGGGGTTCTATGGGGTCTGTAGGGTCCCTGTGCAGTTTTATGGGGCTCTATGGGGTCCCTATGGGGCTCTATGTGGTCTGTAGGGTCCCTATGGGGTCTGTGGGGTTTTATGAGGCTCTATGGGGTCTGCGGGGTCCCTGTGGGGTCCCTATAGGCTCTATAGGGTCCCTATGGGGTTTTTATGGGGCTCTATAGGGTTCTATGGGGTCTCTAGGGTCCCTGTGGGGTTTTATGGGTCCCTATGGGGTTCTATGGGGTCTGCGGGGTTCTATGGGGTCTGTAGGGTCCCTATGGGGTTCTATGGGGGCTCTATGGGGGTTCTATGGGGTCTGTAGGGTCCCTATGGGGTTCTATGGGGCTCTATGGGGTTCTATGAGGTCTGTAGGGTCCCTATGGGGTTCTATGGGTCCCTGTGGGGTTCTATGAGGTCTGTAGGGTCCCTATGGGGTTCTATGGGGCTCTATGGGGTTCTATGGGGTCTGTAGGGTCCCTATGGGGTTCTATGGGGCTCTATGGGGTTCTATGGGGTCTGTAGGGTCCCTATGGGGTTCTATGGGGCTCTATGGGGTTCTATGAGGTCTGTAGGGTCCCTATGGGGTTTTATGGGGCTCTATGGGGTTCTATGGGGTCTCTAGGGTCCCTGTGGGGTTTTATGGGTCCCTATGGGGTTCTATGGGGTCTGCGGGGTTCTATGGGGTCTGTAGGGTCCCTATGGGGTTCTATGGGGCTCTATGGGGTCTGTAGGGTCCCTATGGGGTTCTATGGGTCCCTATGGGGTTCTATGGGGTCTGTGGGGTCCCTATGGGGTTCTATGGGGTTCTATGGGGTCTGTAGGGTCCCTATGGGGTTCTATGGGGTCCCTGTGGGGTTCTATGGGGTCTGTGGGGTCCCTGTGGGGTTTGATGGGACTCTATGGGGTTCTATGGGGTCTGCAGGGTCCCTATGGGGTCTGTGGGGTCCCTATGGGGTCTGTGGGATTCTATGGGGTCTGTGGGGTCCCTGTGCGGTTTTATGGGTCCCTATGGGGTTCTATGGGGTCTGCAGGGTCCCTGTGGGGCTCTATGGGGTTCTATGGAGTCCCTATGGGGTTCTATGGGGTCTGCAGGGTCCCTGTGGGGTTTTATGGGGCTCTATGGGGTTTGTGGGGTTCTGTGGGGTTTGTGGGGTCCCTATGGGGTCTGTGGGGTTCTGTGGGGTTCTATGGGGTTTGTGGGGTCCCTATGGGGTTTGTGGGGTCTCTGTGGGGTCTGTGGGGTCCCTATAGGCTCTATGGGGTCCCTGTGGGGTTTTATGGGGCTCTATGGGGTTTGTGGGGTCCCTGTGGGGTCTGTGGGGTCCCTGTGGGGTTTGTGGGGTCCCTATGGGGTCTGTGGGGTTCTGTGGGGTTCTATGTGGTCTGTGGGGTTCTATGGGGTTTGGGGTTCCCTATGGGGTCCTGCCCCACCTTGGTGGCCGCCTCCAGCTCCTGCTGCAGCCGCCGGCCCCGAGCCTGCAGCTCCTGCGCCTGCGCGTCCCAGCGGGCCCTGGGGACACCCCAAAACATCGGGGGACACCCCAAAAAACACCCCAAAAAGATCGGGGACCCCCCAAAACCACCCCTAAACCACCCCAAAACCACCCCAAAACACCCCAAAACCACCCCAAAACATACCAAATACATTGGGGACACCCCAAAAACATCCCAAAAAGATCGGGGACACCCCAAAAACACCCCAAAAGATCGGGGACACCCCAAAAACACCCCTAAACACCCCAAAACCACCCCAAAATATACCAAATACATTGGGGACACTCCAAAAACATCCCAAAAACATCGGGGGACACCCCAAAAACACCTCAAAAAGATCGGGGACACCCCAAAACCACCCCTAAACACCCCAAAACCACCCCAAAACATAGCAAATACATTGGGGACACCCCAAAAACATCCCAAAAACACCCCAAAAAGATCGGGGACACCCCAAAACCACCCCAAAACATCGGGGACACCCCAAAACCACCCCAAAACAACCCCAAAAAATATCAGGACACCTCAAAACACCCCAAAAACACCCCAAAAACATCGGGGACACCCCAAAACCACCTCTAAACATACCAAAACCACCCCAAAACCACCCCAAAAACATCGGGGACACCCCAAAACCACCTCTAAACATACCAAAACCACCCCAAAACCACACCAAAAACATCGGGGACACCCCAAAACATCGGGTACACCCCAAAACCACCCCAAAACAACCCCAAAAAATATCAGGGACACCTCAAAACACCCCAAAAAACACCCCTAAAACATCGGGGACACCCCAAAACAACCCCAAAAAACATCGGGGACACCCCGAAAACACCCCAAAATACCCCAAAGCATCCCCAAAACACCCCAAAAACATTGGGGACACCCCAAAAAAACACCCCAAAACCACCCCAAAAACATAGACGACACCCCAAAACCACCCCAAAAACATCGGGGACACCCCAAAAACATCGGGGACACCCCAAAACCACGCAGGGGTATCTCAAAAAACATCCCCAAAACCACAGTGGGACACCCCAAAATCACTATGGGACCCCAAAAACATCAAGGACACCCCAAAAACATCCCAAGATTCATCTAGGACCCCCCAAAATCCCTCTGGAACCCCCCAAAATCCACCTGGGACCCAAAAACTCCCCCCAAAAATCTACCTGGGTCCCCAAAAATCCCCCCCAAAATCCCCTGGGACCCAAAAAAAATCCCCAAAAATTCCCCAAAAATTCCCCCAAAAATCCCCAGGGACCCAAATTCCCCCAAAATCCCCAGGGATCCAAAAAATCCCCCCAAAAATCGCCCAAAATTCCCCAGGGACCCAAAAAATCCCCCCAAAATTCCCCCCAGAAATCCCCAGGGATCCAAAAATTCCCCCAAAATTCCCCCTAAAATCCCCAGGGACCCAAAAAATCCCCCCAAAAATTCCCCCCAAAATCTACCTGGGACCACAAAGTCCCCCCCAAAATTCCCCAGGGACCCAAAATTCCATCCAAAATCCCCAGGGACCCAAAAAATCCCCCCAAAAATCCCCCCCAAAATCCCCCAAATTCCCCAGGGACCCAAAAAATCCCCCAAAAATTTCCCCCCAGAATCCCCAGGGACCCAAAATTCCCCCCAAAATTCCCCAAGGACCCCAAAAATCCCTCAAAATTCCCCCCAAAAATCCCCAGGGACCCAAAAAATCCCCCAAAATTCCCCCTAAAATCCCCAAAAAATCCCCCAAAATTCCCCCCAAAAATCCCCCACCGGCTCTCCTGGAGCAGCGTCTCCTTCTCCTCCTGCAGGCGGAGAAAACTGGGGGAAAATGGGCAAAAATGGGCAAAAAAAGGGGAAAATTGGGGGGAAATGAGGAAGAAATGGGGGAAAATGGGGAATAATGAGTGAAAAATTGGGGGAAATTGGGGGAAAAAAGGAGAAACGGGCAAAAAAAAGGGGGAAATTGGGGGGGAAAATGGGGAAAATTGGAAAATTTGGGGGAAAATGGGAGAAAAATTGGGGGAAATGGGGGCAAAGGAGGAAAAATGGGCAAAAAAAATCCCAAAAATCTCCCAAAATGTTGCCAAAATTCTCACCTTTCTCGCTGTTCCCGCAGCTCCTCCGTCAGCTGGGAAATTTGGGGTGGGGGGCACAAAATTGAGAGGGGCACCACTTGGAGCCCCCCCAAATCCCAGAATTCCTCCCCAAATTGCCCCCAAAATTCCTCTGGAGACCCCAAAATCCCAAATCTCTCCGGGATCCAAATCCCCAAAAATTTCACGTCCAGGAAGCCCCAAATTTCTCCTTGGAGCTGCCAAAAAAGCCCCAA
>NW_027099714.1:15000-16932 GCF_031753505.1 Anomalospiza imberbis | reverse complement strand
GATTCGGCGCTGGGCTCTTCCCTCTTCGCTCGCCGTTACTGAGGGAATCCTCGTTAGTTTCTTTTCCTCCGCTGACTAATATGCTTAAATTCAGCGGGTCGCCACGTCTGATCTGAGGTCGCAAGCCCAAAAAGCTGCGCCGTGCCGCGCCGCGCCGCGCCCGCGCGCCCCTCCCGGGGGAGCGGCGCGCCGACGGGCCCGACGGACGGCCGGGCTCTCCCCCGGCCTGCCTCGCGCTTTTCTCTCTCTCTCTTTCTTTCTCTCCCTTTCGCTCTCTTCTCGCTGCCGTACGCCCTCGACGGCCTCCCTCTCCCCGACTGAGCTCGCCTCTCTCCCCCGGGCCCCCCGGCGGCCCCCCCTCTCTCGCCCCCCCCCGCCCGCTCCCCCCTCGCGCCCGAGCGAGCGCCAGGGGAAAAGCCGGCGAGAGAGAAGAGAGAGAGAGAGAGAGCGCGCCGGAGACACAGAGAGAGCGAGCGAGCCAGCCGGCGAGCCGGAGACGGCGAGAGCGTCCGACCGACCGAGAGCGCGCGAGACAGACGCGGAGGAGGAGGAGACCCCCGTCCCGGAGACGAGAACCGAAAGAAGGCAGCGCGGCAGAGACGGCCCCGAGGGGGAAGACCGGCCGGGCGGCGCGCGACGGCCTCGGCGGGGAGAGAGCGAGGAAAGCGACGGCGCCCTTGACGCCCCGAGACGGCGACGGAAGGGGGCGGGGGAAGGAGCGGCCTCGGGGGTCGCCCCCGCCCCCGGCCCCCCGCGCACCGCGCGCGGCGGCAGCGGCACGGTACCCGCGCACGGTACCCACCCGCAGACAGCCGCCCGCGCGGGGGGGAGGCCGGAGGCGAGGCCCGCGCCTCGCCTCCCCTCTCGCCCTCGTCCCTCGGCCCTCGGCGGGGCGCCTTCGGCGCCGTCTCACTCGCTCCGACTCCCCGGCCGCCGCCACCGCCAGGCGGTGCGGCCCCGGCGAGGACGAGCTCCGCCCCAGCGGCTCGCTCCGGGAGCGGGGAGCTACGGAGCGCTCCCCGAGTCTGCATTTAGGGGGACGAAGGCCCTCGCGCGGCAACCGCTGCCGCGGCCGACGGGCCTGCGAAGCGACCCCAGCCGCGCCGCCGGGGCGGCCCCCGGGCGGCGATTGATCGTCAAGCGACGCTCAGACAGGCGTAGCCCCGGGAGGAACCCGGGGCCGCAAGTGCGTTCGAAGTGTCGATGATCAATGTGTCCTGCAATTCACATTAATTCTCGCAGCTAGCTGCGTTCTTCATCGACGCACGAGCCGAGTGATCCACCGCTAAGAGTTGTCTGGCTTTCGGCACCGACCCCGCGCGCGCGGGGGGGCCGGGAGCCGCTCTCGCCCGGAGCGGCCCCCCTTTTTTTTCTCTGGCGCCGAGGCCCCGCGCGGGGCCTGGCTCCGACCGTACGAGCAACGCGGAAAACCCCGGAGGGGGGCGCGTGCGAGAAGAACACGGGAGGAACCCCACGGAACGCTCCCAAGGCCGGCCGAGAGGCGGGGGGACCCGCGCCCCCGACCGCCTCCCCCCGCCCGGCGAGGGGAGGCGCCGCCTCGTGTGCCGTCCTTCGGAGGCGGCCCAGGCGCCCGGGCTCGGCCCGGCCCTCCGCGCGGAGGGCCGCGCGGCGCGCGCCGCGGGAGCGCGGTGGCCCGCCCGGCCTCGCCGGCGCGGCGCCACGCGCCGGCGCGCGGCCCTCGGACCCCGCGCGCGCGCTTGCCTCCCCCCTGGAACCGCCGCCGCGCCGGCTCTCGCGGAGCGCCGCCGCGCCCACGCGCGGCCGACTCTCTCTCCCCAGGGGCCTTGCTGCGCTCGAGACGCCACGCGACGACCGCCGCCCCGCCGCCGGGCGCCGCGCCCCCCCCCCGCCGGACCGCTGCCCGCCGGGGGAAGGCGAGCGCCCGAGGGCTGCCCGAGGGCGGACCCGCCG
>NW_027099714.1:5000-10000 GCF_031753505.1 Anomalospiza imberbis | reverse complement strand
TCTCTCTCTCTCTGTGCATCTCTCAAAGCTCTCGCGGCTCAGCTCCAGCCGCACCGCCGCCCGGCGCTGCTCGCGGCCGGCACCCGCGGGCGCTGCCCGGGACCGAGGCCAGCAACCGGCACGCCTCGCGTGTTTTCGGAAGGACACCTTGGCAAACTGGCGGGGCCACGCGGCCGTCACACAGCCAGGGACGGTCAAGACGCCCTCCCCCCGGCAGCGGGAGGGGCGACACCTCGCCTGCGACGGGAAGCGAAGCGGAAAGGAGACCGCCCGGCCCGAGCACCGGACCCCGCCGTAGGCTTCCCCATGACAGAGAAGCCCCGGAAGAGCCCGGCCGGCCGGGGGCCCTCTCCGACGCGACCCGAAAAGCCACATCGATCGGACAAGGAGGCGGCGGCTGCGGAGAAGAGGAGGGCAAAGCAGCCGCCGAAACGCTGACCAGGGCCCCGACGGCCACGCCGGCCCTGGGACAGCCGCCCGAGGATCGGGCGCGGCAGAGGAGCGTAAGGAGGGGGGGGGTGCCGCCACCCGCCCGCGGACAACACTTCTCTCGGCCAGGCAACGGCGGGGCGGGACCGCCGGGCTAGGGGCGAGCTTCACCCTTTCGCCCGGGGAACCCACCCGAGCGTTCGAGAAAGGTGCCGCCGACCGTGCCCCACGGGCCACCGGCTTTCGCCCGCCTCGCGGCGGTCGGCTCTCCCTCCGGAAAAAAAAAAAAAAAAAACAAGCCGGGGGACGGCACAACAAAAAGGCACATGGCGCGCGCCACACAAGGACACCCGTGCTAGCCACGGGGGCCGCGGGCCCGGGGCGGGGTGGGGCGAGGCACGCACCTCTCACCCCCCCCCCCGCCCAACCCCACCGGCGTTCTCGCTCTCTCTCTCTCGCCTGCACGCCTTCGCTTTTCGTGGGCCCGCGCGCCTTCCGCGCGCGCTTCTCGGTGCCGCGGCTTAGGGCCGCGAGAGAAAAAAAAGCGACGGAGGCCTGGCGGGCGGCCCCCACACCGCCCGCAAGTCGGCACGTCCGAACCAAAAAAAAAAAAAAGGCAACGGACCCGGCTGGCACAACCCGCCCCCCCGCCCCTGCACCGGCGGTAAACGGCTCGATCCTCACAGGACCGAGGAAGGGCGAGGCGCCGCCGCCTCGCCCGCGACAACGCTCCGGGGGGGCTCTGGGTCGGCTTCCGGTCCGTGCTAGGGCGGCCGGCCACCGCGGCCGGCCTCCGCCCCTGAAAAAACTCGCCCGCGACGCGGGTCCCCGGCTTAAGGCCGAGGAAGGGGGACGACTTCAACAGCGCGCGCTGGTGGGGCGCGGGGTGCCGCCACCCCCGCCTCCACAGCTCATCGGGCGACCGCCGTCACCGAGTCCCTCAAGCGAGGCAGCGACGCCGAGGCCGGGCCGCGCGCCCCGCCGCACGGGCCCCCGCCACCCTTCCGACACGGACACGCTGGCACAACCAGGTCGGGAAGCAGGGGAACGGGACGCCGCCACCTCGGCGGGCCCGCGCGCGCCGCGCTCGGGGCTCTCAGGCGAGGGCCGGGAAAAGCCCCGGCCGCGTCCACCCGCGGCTGCCGCCCACCGCACCGGAGCGACAGCCCGAAAGCGCGCCCGCCGAGCGGGGCGCGCCCCGGCTTAAGGCCGGGCAGGAAAGGGGCGAGGCGCCGCCGCCTCGCCCGCCAGCAATCCCCAGGGGGGGCGCCCCCCCGTTCGCCAAGCCGGCCACAGCCGGGCCGAAGCGGGACACGGCCCACGAAATCGATGGCCGCGGCCGACGGGCAGCTCGCAGCTCGTACTCGGTCTCTCTCGGCTTCTCTCCCTCTTTTTTTCCCTTCTCGCTTTATTTCTCCTCTTTCTCTCGAGCTCTCTCTCGCCTCTCGAACCGTACACCCCGTTTCCCTGGGCCAGACGGGCGGACCGGGACGACGCCACGGGGCTCGTCCCGCGTCAGCGGCACTCGCCTCGCTCGGAGGACTGCGCACGGGGGCCCCCGGCCTCCCTCGCCGCTTCGGTCACAGGCACGGGACGAGCCTGCGGGGAGACGGCCCGTCACCTCGCTCCCATAGTACGGACAGACGAGTCCCAGGCCGCAGACGCCTCCAAGAGGACCGATGGAAAGCGACCGGGAAGGTGCGCCGCCGCAGGCCGGCCCCTGCGATGACGTAGCCGGAGGCAGCTGAAAACAGCGACCCCTTGGTGAACTTCCGGAGCCGGCCGCGACAACAGGTCTACCCGGCCGCGACAACAGGTCTACCCGGCCGCTGCCGGAAATCGCCTAAGTCCCTCCGGAGCGAGGTAGACCTGTTGTCCGCCGTCCACCGCCCGCCGCCCGGGCGCCGCGCCGGGCCCGGCGGCCCCGGAGCCGGGGTAGACCTGTTGTCCGCGGGGTAGACCTGCTGTCCCCGGGGTAGACCTGCTGTCCGCGGGGTAGACCTGCTGTCCCCGGGGTAGACCTGCTGTCCGCGGGGTAGACCTGCTGTCCGCGGGGTAGACCTGCTGTCCGCGGGGTAGACCTGCTGTCCCCGGGGTAGACCTGCTGTCCGCGGGGTAGACCTGCTGTCCGCGGGGTAGACCTGCTGTCCGCGGGGTAGACCGGTTGTCCGCGGGGTAGACCTGTTGTCCCCGGGGTAGACCGGTTGTCCGCGGGGTAGACCTGCTGTCCCCGGGGTAGACCTGCTGTCCGCGGGGTAGACCTGCTGTCCCCGGGGTAGACCTGCTGTCCGCGAGGTAGACCTGCTGTCCGCGGGGTAGACCTGCTGTCCGCGGGGTAGACCTGCTGTCCGCGGGGTAGACCTGCTGTCCGCGAGGTAGACCTGCTGTCCGCGGGGTAGACCGGTTGTCCCCGGGGTAGACCTGCTGTCCGCGGGGTAGACCTGTTGTCCCCGGGGTAGACCTGCTGTCCGCGAGGTAGACCTGCTGTCCGCGGGGTAGACCTGCTGTCCGCGGGGTAGACCTGCTGTCCGCGGGGTAGACCTGCTGTCCGCGAGGTAGACCTGCTGTCCGCGGGGTAGACCCGCTGTCCGCGGGGTAGACCGGTTGTCCGCGGGGTAGACCCGCTGTCCGCGGGGTAGACCCGCTGTCCGCGGGGTAGACCCGCTGTCCGCGGGGTAGACCTGCTGTCCGCGGGGTAGACCCGCTGTGCGCGGGGTAGACCTGCTGTCCCCGGGGTAGACCCGCTGTCCCCGGGGTAGACCTGCTGTCCCCGGGGTAGACCTGTTGTCCGCCGCCCACCGCCCGCCGCCCGGGCGCCGCGCCGAGCCCGGCGGCCCCGGAGCCGGGCTAGACCTGCTGTCCGCCGCCCGGTTTTGGGGTTTTGGGGGTTTATTCCTTCCCGCCCCCCCCCCCGCCCCAATCCCGTTTCTTTTCTCCTTTCTTTGAAAGAACGACTCTCCTATTTGTTTGGTACAAGAAGAAACTCGTCCGGAAGAGAAATTTCCTTGGCAATTCTTATTTCGTTTTTCTCTAGTATCCAGAGCACCCCCAGACCGAGCTGACGGGCCGCCTGCGCCCTGTGCAAGCGGGAAAGCGGGCGGCCGCTTTTGGGCCGGTTCTTTCACGGTCCGCAGAGACCCTCCAGGCCCGGCAGGGGTCTGGGGGGCCCCGGGGGCTCGGAGCCGAGGCGCCCGGGGCCGGGACGAAGCCGCCGGCCCCTGGCCCTCGTTCCCACAGACAGAGAGAGAGAGAGAGAGAGAGAGACAGACACAGTGACACACACGCCCACTCCACACACTCGCACTCCGCCGCCACCCCCTCGGACACCGCACCCACCACCCGCGCCGCTCCCTCCCTCCCGGATGCGCGGGCCGCCCGCCTTACACGAGCTTGCAGGCCGGGACAGGGCCAGGCGGGGGGGGGGCATCGGTTGGAGGAACACAGGTCTACCCCGGCACGCGGCGGCCGGAGGCTAAGTCGGAGCCGAGATACCAGGTCTACGAAGGGGCCGGGCGAAGGTAAGCCACGACGGGGCCGAGACAACAGGTCTAGCCACGGTCCCGGAGCCCGGAGACCGAGGCCGGCCGGGCACAACAGGTCTAGCCACGGTCCCGGCGGCCGGAGGCCGAGGCCGGCCGGGGAGCACAGGTCTACCCACGGTCCGGTCGGCCGGAGGCCGAGGCCGGCCGGGGAGAACAGGTCTACCCACGGTCCCGGAGACCGAGGCCGTCCGGGGAGAACAGGTCTACCCACGGTCCGGTCGGCCGGGGACATCAGGTCTACCCACGACCTGGTCGGCCGGGGACATCAGGTCTACCCACGGTCCCGGAGACCGAGGCCGGCCGGGGACAACAGGTCTACCCACGGTCCGGTCGGCCGGGGAGAACAGGTCTACCCACGGTCCGGTCGGCCGGGGACAACAGGTCTACCCACGGTCCGGTCGCCCGGGGACAACAGGTCTACCCACGACCTGGTCGGCCGGGGACAACAGGTCTACCCACGACCTGGTCGGCCGGGGACATCAGGTCTACCCACGGTCCCGGAGACCAAGGCCGGCCGGGGACATCAGGTCTACCCACGGTCCCGGAGACCAAGGCCGGCCGGGGACAACAGGTCTACCCACGACCTGGTCGGCCGGGGACATCAGGTCTACCCTCGGTCCCGGAGACCAAGGCCGGCCGGGGACAACAGGTCTACCCACGACCTGGTCGGCCGGGGACATCAGGTCTACCCACGGTCCCGGAGACCAAGGCCGGCCGGGGACAACAGGTCTACCCACGACCTGGTCGGCCGGGGACATCAGGTCTACCCACGGTCCCGGAGACCAAGGCCGGCCGGGGACAACAGGTCTACCCACGACCTGGTCGGCCGGGGACAACAGGTCTACCCACGACCTGGTCGGCCGGGGACAACAGGTCTACCCACGACATGGTCGGCCGGGGACAACAGGTCTACCCACGGTCCCGGCGCCCGGAGGCCGAGGCCGAGGCCGACCAGGGCAGCCGTTTTACTCGCGGGTCGTGCGGCCGTAGTCCGAGCGGGCTTTTCCGCTCTCCCTTTCGCGAGGGGGA
>NW_027099713.1:15000-16977 GCF_031753505.1 Anomalospiza imberbis | reverse complement strand
GCCGGTCGCGGCGCACCGCCGCGGAGGAAATGCGCCCGGCCAGGGCCGGCCGCCGGCCGGGCGGCGGTCCCCGCGCCGGCCCGCCCCCCCCGGCCCGCCCCCGCGGGCGGGCGCCCGGGGGACGGAGGGGAGGCGGAGGCGAGGATCCGCCGAGCACCGCGCCGGCCGACCGCAAGCTCGCCGGGTTGAATCCTCCGGGCGGACTGCGCGGGCCCCACCCGTTTACCTCTTAACGGTTTCACGCCCTCTTGAACTCTCTCTTCAAAGTTCTTTTCAACTTTCCCTTACGGTACTTGTTGGCTATCGGTCTCGTGCCGGTATTTAGCCTTAGATGGAGTTTACCACCCGCTTTGGGCTGCATTCCCAAGCAACCCGACTCCGAGAAGCCCCGGGCCCGGCGCGCCGGGGGGCCGCTACCGGCCTCACACCGTCCGCGGGCTGCGGCCTCGATCACAAGGACTTGGGTCCCCCGAGAGCGCCGCCGGGGAGGGGGGCTTCTGTACGCCACATCTCCCGCGCCCCACCGCGGGGCGGGGATTCGGCGCTGGGCTCTTCCCTCTTCGCTCGCCGTTACTGAGGGAATCCTCGTTAGTTTCTTTTCCTCCGCTGACTAATATGCTTAAATTCAGCGGGTCGCCACGTCTGATCTGAGGTCGCAAGCCCAAAAAGCTGCGCCGTGCCGCGCCGCGCCGCGCCCGCGCGCCCCTCCCGGGGGAGCGGCGCGCCGACGGGCCCGACGGACGGCCGGGCTCTCCCCCGGCCTGCCTCGCGCTTTTCTCTCTCTCTCTTTCTTTCTCTCCCTTTCGCTCTCTTCTCGCTGCCGTACGCCCTCGACGGCCTCCCTCTCCCCGACTGAGCTCGCCTCTCTCCCCCGGGCCCCCCGGCGGCCCCCCCTCTCTCGCCCCCCCCCGCCCGCTCCCCCCTCGCGCCCGAGCGAGCGCCAGGGGAAAAGCCGGCGAGAGAGAAGAGAGAGAGAGAGAGAGCGCGCCGGAGACACAGAGAGAGCGAGCGAGCCAGCCGGCGAGCCGGAGACGGCGAGAGCGTCCGACCGACCGAGAGCGCGCGAGACAGACGCGGAGGAGGAGGAGACCCCCGTCCCGGAGACGAGAACCGAAAGAAGGCAGCGCGGCAGAGACGGCCCCGAGGGGGAAGACCGGCCGGGCGGCGCGCGACGGCCTCGGCGGGGAGAGAGCGAGGAAAGCGACGGCGCCCTTGACGCCCCGAGACGGCGACGGAAGGGGGCGGGGGAAGGAGCGGCCTCGGGGGTCGCCCCCGCCCCCGGCCCCCCGCGCACCGCGCGCGGCGGCAGCGGCACGGTACCCGCGCACGGTACCCACCCGCAGACAGCCGCCCGCGCGGGGGGGAGGCCGGAGGCGAGGCCCGCGCCTCGCCTCCCCTCTCGCCCTCGTCCCTCGGCCCTCGGCGGGGCGCCTTCGGCGCCGTCTCACTCGCTCCGACTCCCCGGCCGCCGCCACCGCCAGGCGGTGCGGCCCCGGCGAGGACGAGCTCCGCCCCAGCGGCTCGCTCCGGGAGCGGGGAGCTACGGAGCGCTCCCCGAGTCTGCATTTAGGGGGACGAAGGCCCTCGCGCGGCAACCGCTGCCGCGGCCGACGGGCCTGCGAAGCGACCCCAGCCGCGCCGCCGGGGCGGCCCCCGGGCGGCGATTGATCGTCAAGCGACGCTCAGACAGGCGTAGCCCCGGGAGGAACCCGGGGCCGCAAGTGCGTTCGAAGTGTCGATGATCAATGTGTCCTGCAATTCACATTAATTCTCGCAGCTAGCTGCGTTCTTCATCGACGCACGAGCCGAGTGATCCACCGCTAAGAGTTGTCTGGCTTTCGGCACCGACCCCGCGCGCGCGGGGGGGCCGGGAGCCGCTCTCGCCCGGAGCGGCCCCCCTTTTTTTTCTCTGGCGCCGAGGCCCCGCGCGGGGCCTGGCTCCGACCGTACGAGCAACGCGGAAAACCCCGGAGGGGG
>NW_027099713.1:5000-10000 GCF_031753505.1 Anomalospiza imberbis | reverse complement strand
GGGGGCTTTTTTTTTTTCTTTCCTTTCGGGGCCCCGCGCCCCGTTCGTTCTTCCAGGCTCGGCCTCGCGTTCAAAGTCACGCGCGCGGCGCGCGGGACGGGGGCTCGGCCGGGGCTGACCCGCCCCCGAGGCCGGCCCGCCCGCCGACCGGTCGCGGGCGAGCGACCGGTCGCCGGCGAGGCTGGGCCGAGCGGAGCCGCTCAAGAGACGGGACCCGCTACGGCGCGTCGCCCCACCGGGCCGCGCGGAAAGCACCGGACGTGCTAGAGGAGACAGCGACCCGACGAGGCGGGCGCGGCCCGGACACCGAGGCCCCTCGCAGCCGGGGCGGCTCGCTCGGCAGCAGGCGGCGGAACGGCAAAAGGAGCGCCGTGGGGTCCGCGCGCGCGGATCGGGCTGTTTTTCACCCGCGGGTCCGCACCCCCCCAACATCGGTTCATTCCTTCGGCCCTCTTGGCTTCTTTTTTCTCTCGCTCTCGTTTTCTCTCTCTCTCTCTCTCTGTGCATCTCTCAAAGCTCTCGCGGCTCAGCTCCAGCCGCACCGCCGCCCGGCGCTGCTCGCGGCCGGCACCCGCGGGCGCTGCCCGGGACCGAGGCCAGCAACCGGCACGCCTCGCGTGTTTTCGGAAGGACACCTTGGCAAACTGGCGGGGCCACGCGGCCGTCACACAGCCAGGGACGGTCAAGACGCCCTCCCCCCGGCAGCGGGAGGGGCGACACCTCGCCTGCGACGGGAAGCGAAGCGGAAAGGAGACCGCCCGGCCCGAGCACCGGACCCCGCCGTAGGCTTCCCCATGACAGAGAAGCCCCGGAAGAGCCCGGCCGGCCGGGGGCCCTCTCCGACGCGACCCGAAAAGCCACATCGATCGGACAAGGAGGCGGCGGCTGCGGAGAAGAGGAGGGCAAAGCAGCCGCCGAAACGCTGACCAGGGCCCCGACGGCCACGCCGGCCCTGGGACAGCCGCCCGAGGATCGGGCGCGGCAGAGGAGCGTAAGGAGGGGGGGGGTGCCGCCACCCGCCCGCGGACAACACTTCTCTCGGCCAGGCAACGGCGGGGCGGGACCGCCGGGCTAGGGGCGAGCTTCACCCTTTCGCCCGGGGAACCCACCCGAGCGTTCGAGAAAGGTGCCGCCGACCGTGCCCCACGGGCCACCGGCTTTCGCCCGCCTCGCGGCGGTCGGCTCTCCCTCCGGAAAAAAAAAAAAAAAAAACAAGCCGGGGGACGGCACAACAAAAAGGCACATGGCGCGCGCCACACAAGGACACCCGTGCTAGCCACGGGGGCCGCGGGCCCGGGGCGGGGTGGGGCGAGGCACGCACCTCTCACCCCCCCCCCCGCCCAACCCCACCGGCGTTCTCGCTCTCTCTCTCTCGCCTGCACGCCTTCGCTTTTCGTGGGCCCGCGCGCCTTCCGCGCGCGCTTCTCGGTGCCGCGGCTTAGGGCCGCGAGAGAAAAAAAAGCGACGGAGGCCTGGCGGGCGGCCCCCACACCGCCCGCAAGTCGGCACGTCCGAACCAAAAAAAAAAAAAGGCAACGGACCCGGCTGGCACAACCCGCCCCCCCGCCCCTGCACCGGCGGTAAACGGCTCGATCCTCACAGGACCGAGGAAGGGCGAGGCGCCGCCGCCTCGCCCGCGACAACGCTCCGGGGGGGCTCTGGGTCGGCTTCCGGTCCGTGCTAGGGCGGCCGGCCACCGCGGCCGGCCTCCGCCCCTGAAAAAACTCGCCCGCGACGCGGGTCCCCGGCTTAAGGCCGAGGAAGGGGGACGACTTCAACAGCGCGCGCTGGTGGGGCGCGGGGTGCCGCCACCCCGGCTCCACAGCTCATCGGGCGACCGCCGTCACCGAGTCCCTCAAGCGAGGCAGCGACGCCGAGGCCGGGCCGCGCGCCCCGCCGCACGGGCCCCCGCCACCCTTCCGACACGGACACGCTGGCACAACCAGGTCGGGAAGCAGGGGAACGGGACGCCGCCACCTCGGCGGGCCCGCGCGCGCCGCGCTCGGGGCTCTCAGGCGAGGGCCGGGAAAAGCCCCGGCCGCGTCCACCCGCGGCTGCCGCCCACCGCACCGGAGCGACAGCCCGAAAGCGCGCCCGCCGAGCGGGGCGCGCCCCGGCTTAAGGCCGGGCAGGAAAGGGGCGAGGCGCCGCCGCCTCGCCCGCCAGCAATCCCCAGGGGGGGCGCCCCCCCGTTCGCCAAGCCGGCCACAGCCGGGCCGAAGCGGGACACGGCCCACGAAATCGATGGCCGCGGCCGACGGGCAGCTCGCAGCTCGTACTCGGTCTCTCTCGGCTTCTCTCCCTCTTTTTTTCCCTTCTCGCTTTATTTCTCCTCTTTCTCTCGAGCTCTCTCTCGCCTCTCGAACCGTACACCCCGTTTCCCTGGGCCAGACGGGCGGACCGGGACGACGCCACGGGGCTCGTCCCGCGTCAGCGGCACTCGCCTCGCTCGGAGGACTGCGCACGGGGGCCCCCGGCCTCCCTCGCCGCTTCGGTCACAGGCACGGGACGAGCCTGCGGGGAGACGGCCCGTCACCTCGCTCCCATAGTACGGACAGACGAGTCCCAGGCCGCAGACGCCTCCAAGAGGACCGATGGAAAGCGACCGGGAAGGTGCGCCGCCGCAGGCCGGCCCCTGCGATGACGTAGCCGGAGGCAGCTGAAAACAGCGACCCCTTGGTGAACTTCCGGAGCCGGCCGCGACAACAGGTCTACCCGGCCGCGACAACAGGTCTACCCGGCCGCTGCCGGAAATCGCCTAAGTCCCTCCGGAGCGAGGTAGACCTGTTGTCCGCCGTCCACCGCCCGCCGCCCGGGCGCCGCGCCGGGCCCGGCGGCCCCGGAGCCGGGGTAGACCTGTTGTCCGCGGGGTAGACCTGCTGTCCCCGGGGTAGACCTGCTGTCCGCGGGGTAGACCTGCTGTCCCCGGGGTAGACCTGCTGTCCGCGGGGTAGACCTGCTGTCCGCGGGGTAGACCTGCTGTCCGCGGGGTAGACCTGCTGTCCCCGGGGTAGACCTGCTGTCCGCGGGGTAGACCTGCTGTCCGCGGGGTAGACCTGCTGTCCGCGGGGTAGACCGGTTGTCCGCGGGGTAGACCTGTTGTCCCCGGGGTAGACCGGTTGTCCGCGGGGTAGACCTGCTGTCCCCGGGGTAGACCTGCTGTCCGCGGGGTAGACCTGCTGTCCCCGGGGTAGACCTGCTGTCCGCGAGGTAGACCTGCTGTCCGCGGGGTAGACCTGCTGTCCGCGGGGTAGACCTGCTGTCCGCGGGGTAGACCTGCTGTCCGCGAGGTAGACCTGCTGTCCGCGGGGTAGACCGGTTGTCCCCGGGGTAGACCTGCTGTCCGCGGGGTAGACCTGTTGTCCCCGGGGTAGACCTGCTGTCCGCGAGGTAGACCTGCTGTCCGCGGGGTAGACCTGCTGTCCGCGGGGTAGACCTGCTGTCCGCGGGGTAGACCTGCTGTCCGCGAGGTAGACCTGCTGTCCGCGGGGTAGACCCGCTGTCCGCGGGGTAGACCGGTTGTCCGCGGGGTAGACCCGCTGTCCGCGGGGTAGACCCGCTGTCCGCGGGGTAGACCCGCTGTCCGCGGGGTAGACCTGCTGTCCGCGGGGTAGACCCGCTGTGCGCGGGGTAGACCTGCTGTCCCCGGGGTAGACCCGCTGTCCCCGGGGTAGACCTGCTGTCCCCGGGGTAGACCTGTTGTCCGCCGCCCACCGCCCGCCGCCCGGGCGCCGCGCCGAGCCCGGCGGCCCCGGAGCCGGGCTAGACCTGCTGTCCGCCGCCCGGTTTTGGGGTTTTGGGGGTTTATTCCTTCCCGCCCCCCCCCCCGCCCCAATCCCGTTTCTTTTCTCCTTTCTTTGAAAGAACGACTCTCCTATTTGTTTGGTACAAGAAGAAACTCGTCCGGAAGAGAAATTTCCTTGGCAATTCTTATTTCGTTTTTCTCTAGTATCCAGAGCACCCCCAGACCGAGCTGACGGGCCGCCTGCGCCCTGTGCAAGCGGGAAAGCGGGCGGCCGCTTTTGGGCCGGTTCTTTCACGGTCCGCAGAGACCCTCCAGGCCCGGCAGGGGTCTGGGGGGCCCCGGGGGCTCGGAGCCGAGGCGCCCGGGGCCGGGACGAAGCCGCCGGCCCCTGGCCCTCGTTCCCACAGACAGAGAGAGAGAGAGAGAGAGAGAGACAGACACAGTGACACACACGCCCACTCCACACACTCGCACTCCGCCGCCACCCCCTCGGACACCGCACCCACCACCCGCGCCGCTCCCTCCCTCCCGGATGCGCGGGCCGCCCGCCTTACACGAGCTTGCAGGCCGGGACAGGGCCAGGCGGGGGGGGGGCATCGGTTGGAGGAACACAGGTCTACCCCGGCACGCGGCGGCCGGAGGCTAAGTCGGAGCCGAGATACCAGGTCTACGAAGGGGCCGGGCGAAGGTAAGCCACGACGGGGCCGAGACAACAGGTCTAGCCACGGTCCCGGAGCCCGGAGACCGAGGCCGGCCGGGCACAACAGGTCTAGCCACGGTCCCGGCGGCCGGAGGCCGAGGCCGGCCGGGGAGCACAGGTCTACCCACGGTCCGGTCGGCCGGAGGCCGAGGCCGGCCGGGGAGAACAGGTCTACCCACGGTCCCGGAGACCGAGGCCGTCCGGGGAGAACAGGTCTACCCACGGTCCGGTCGGCCGGGGACATCAGGTCTACCCACGACCTGGTCGGCCGGGGACATCAGGTCTACCCACGGTCCCGGAGACCGAGGCCGGCCGGGGACAACAGGTCTACCCACGGTCCGGTCGGCCGGGGAGAACAGGTCTACCCACGGTCCGGTCGGCCGGGGACAACAGGTCTACCCACGGTCCGGTCGCCCGGGGACAACAGGTCTACCCACGACCTGGTCGGCCGGGGACAACAGGTCTACCCACGACCTGGTCGGCCGGGGACATCAGGTCTACCCACGGTCCCGGAGACCAAGGCCGGCCGGGGACATCAGGTCTACCCACGGTCCC
>NW_027099712.1:15000-17154 GCF_031753505.1 Anomalospiza imberbis | reverse complement strand
AATTCCGATAACGAACGAGACTCTGGCATGCTAACTAGTTACGCGACCCCCGAGCGGTCGGCGTCCAACTTCTTAGAGGGACAAGTGGCGTTCAGCCACCCGAGATTGAGCAATAACAGGTCTGTGATGCCCTTAGATGTCCGGGGCCGCACGCGCGCTACACTGACTGGCTCAGCTTGTGCCTACCCTCCGCCGGCAGGCGCGGGTAACCCGTTGAACCCCATTCGTGATGGGGATCGGGGATTGCAATTCTTCCCCGTGAACGAGGAATTCCCAGTAAGTGCGGGTCATAAGCTCGCGTTGATTAAGTCCCTGCCCTTTGTACACACCGCCCGTCGCTACTACCGATTGGATGGTTTAGTGAGGTCCTCGGATCGGCCCCGGCGGGGTCGGCCACGGCCCTGCCGGAGCGTCGAGAAGACGGTCGAACTTGACTATCTAGAGGAAGTAAAAGTCGTAACAAGGTTTCCGTAGGTGAACCTGCGGAAGGATCATTACCGGTGGGGCCGGCGCCCGCCGCGTTGCCGGGCCCGGACGGCCGGCCGGCAAGGCGCGCGCGGCGTCTCGAAACGGGCCCGCTCCGTTCGCTCGCTCGCTCGGCTCCCCCCCTTGGCCGCCGGCCTCGGTCGGAAGCGGGGGGAGGGGGCCGCACGCCCTTCCCGATAGAGCGCGGCGGCGCTCGCCCGAGCCCGCCGCGCGCCGCGCGCCGCAGCCCCAGAGAGAGACGAGAGGGGCGCGCGGCGCAACTCCCGGGGAAGGAGGGGCGGGGAGGGAAAGGGCCGCCCGGCGCGGCCCAGGCGCCGCGCGCGCCCGTCACCGCGCGCGCGGGCGGGGCCGACCCCGCGCTACACCGCGCGTCGCGGCCGGGCCTGGAAGCGCGGCGCGCCGGCCGCCGTCGCGGCGGCTCTTTCTCTTCCCCGCCCCCCTCCCCGCGCCGGTCTGCCGCCGGTCCGTCCCCCGCCGGAGGGCGGCGGGGCGGCCGGCTCCCGGGCCTCGCCGCCGCGGCCGGCGCCGCCGAACGCCGGTCGCCGGGGCTTGGCGGGGCCGCGCGCGGGCCGGCCCCGGGCGCGGCCCGAGTTCTCCCGAGCCCGGCCCTCGCTCCTCTGGCTGCGCGGGAGCCGCCCGGGTGCGGGAGGGAGGGGGTGCTCGGCACGGCCCCCTCCAGGAGGCGCGCCCGCCTCTTGCCCCTCGCTCCTTCGCTCGTCGGGCGACGGCGAGGGGCTGGGAGGCAGGGGGCGCCTTCGGGGCTCGGAGGAGGCGGCTCCTCTGGCCCTTCCCGCACCGGGGAGCGGGGCTTTGCCCGGCCGGTAGAGTCCCGCTCTCGGGCCGAGGCGGCTCCCGTGGCGCGCAGGAGAGGAGAAAACCGCGAGGGCCGAGCCTCCGGGCGTTCCGGGCCGCGCTTCAGGGTTGCGCGCGCGCGCGGCCGCGTGCCGCGACCCGCCGCCGGGAGGCGGCGGTGGCGGCGGCGGCGGCGGCGGCGGCGGGGGCCTTCCCGGCCTCCTCGTCGTCGTCGTCATTGCCGCGGCCTCTCGGCGGGGTCGGCGAGGCGCTCGGCGGCCGGGCCGCCTCCCCGCGTCGGCGGGGGCGGCCCGAGCTGCGGCGGTCCTCTCGGGCGCAGCGCCGGGCTACTGAGGGAAACCCCGGGCCCCGAGGAGGACGCCGCGGTGGTGGCGGCAGATGTCGGGCGCGCCCCCGCCGGTGGACGCTCCCCCGAGGGCGGCAGCGGGGGAGGCACCCCGGCGGGGCCATGCAGGTCGTTTCCCTCGCCCCAGGGCCAGGTACCTAGCGCTCCGCGCCTCGGCGGTCCCAGGCTTCCCCCTCGGCGTCGTCAAACGCCGCGGGAAGGACCGAAAAAGGGGCCGCCGAGCCGGGCGGCGGTTTAAAGACTCGGGCGGCTCGGCGCGCCCCGCCGCGGCGGCGGCGGCGGGTGGCGGGCGGTGGCGTTGCGGCTCCATTGAGGGGTGGGGAGCTACTCCCGCCGATCCCCTGCGGTGGTGTCCGCGGCCACCGGTCGCGCCCGCCGTCGCGGCGGTCGTCCCCGCCGCGCGCGCGCGTGCGGGGGTAGTCGCGCCGCGCCGGGGAGGGGCGCCCTGCCCCCCCCTCTTCGCGGCCCGGCCTCGGCGGAGAGGCCGCGGCGCGCGCGGTCGGCCGCGG
>NW_027099712.1:2500-5000 GCF_031753505.1 Anomalospiza imberbis | reverse complement strand
ACAGCAGGTCTACCCCGGGGACAGCAGGTCTACCCCGCGGACAGCAGGTCTACCCCGCGGACAGCAGGTCTACCCCGCGGACAGCAGGTCTACCCCGGGGACAGCAGGTCTACCCCGCGGACAGCAGGTCTACCCCGCGGACAGCAGGTCTACCCCGCGGACAGCAGGTCTACCCCGCGGACAGCAGGTCTACCCCGCGGACAGCAGGTCTACCCCGCGGACAGCAGGTCTACCCCGCGGACAGCAGGTCTACCCCGCGGACAGCAGGTCTACCCCGGGGACAACAGGTCTACCCCGCGGACAACAGGTCTACCCCGGCTCCGGGGCCGCCGGGCCCGGCGCGGCGCCCGGGCGGCGGGCGGTGGACGGCGGACAACAGGTCTACCTCGCTCCGGAGGGACTTAGGCGATTTCCGGCAGCGGCCGGGTAGACCTGTTGTCGCGGCCGGGTAGACCTGTTGTCGCGGCCGGCTCCGGAAGTTCACCAAGGGGTCGCTGTTTTCAGCTGCCTCCGGCTACGTCATCGCAGGGGCCGGCCTGCGGCGGCGCACCTTCCCGGTCGCTTTCCATCGGTCCTCTTGGAGGCGTCTGCGGCCTGGGACTCGTCTGTCCGTACTATGGGAGCGAGGTGACGGGCCGTCTCCCCGCAGGCTCGTCCCGTGCCTGTGACCGAAGCGGCGAGGGAGGCCGGGGGCCCCCGTGCGCAGTCCTCCGAGCGAGGCGAGTGCCGCTGACGCGGGACGAGCCCCGTGGCGTCGTCCCGGTCCGCCCGTCTGGCCCAGGGAAACGGGGTGTGTACGGTTCGAGAGGCGAGAGAGAGCTAGCGAGAAAGAGGAGAAATAAAGCGAGAAGGGAAAAAAAGAGGGAGAGAAGCCGAGAGAGACCGAGTACGAGCTGCGAGCTGCCCGTCGGCCGCGGCCATCGATTTCGTGGGCCGTGTCCCGCTTCGGCCCGGCTGTGGCCGGCTTGGCGAACGGGGGGGCGCCCCCCCTGGGGATTGCTGGCGGGCGAGGCGGCGGCGCCTCGCCCCTTTCCTGCCCGGCCTTAAGCCGGGGCGCGCCCCGCTCGGCGGGCGCGCTTTCGGGCTGTCGCTCCGGTGCGGTGGGCGGCAGCCGCGGGTGGACGCGGCCGGGGCTTTTCCCGGCCCTCGCCTGAGAGCCCCGAGCGCGGCGCGCGCGGGCCCGCCGAGGTGGCGGCGTCCCGTTCCCCTGCTTCCCGACCTGGTTGTGCCAGCGTGTCCGTGTCGGAAGGGTGGCGGGGGCCCGTGCGGCGGGGCGCGCGGCCCGGCCTCGGCGTCGCTGCCTCGCTTGAGGGACTCGGTGACGGCGGTCGCCCGATGAGCTGTGGAGCCGGGGTGGCGGCACCCCGCGCCCCACCAGCGCGCGCTGTTGAAGTCGTCCCCCTTCCTCGGCCTTAAGCCGGGGACCCGCGTCGCGGGCGAGTTTTTTCAGGGGCGGAGGCCGGCCGCGGTGGCCGGCCGCCCTAGCACGGACCGGAAGCCGACCCAGAGCCCCCCCGGAGCGTTGTCGCGGGCGAGGCGGCGGCGCCTCGCCCTTCCTCGGTCCTGTGAGGATCGAGCCGTTTACCGCCGGTGCAGGGGCGGGGGGGCGGGTTGTGCCAGCCGGGTCCGTTGCCTTTTTTTTTTTTGGTTCGGACGTGCCGACTTGCGGGCGGTGTGGGGGCCGCCCGCCAGGCCTCCGTCGCTTTTTTTTCTCTCGCGGCCCTAAGCCGCGGCACCGAGAAGCGCGCGAGGAAGGCGCGCGGGCCCACGAAAAGCGAAGGCGTGCAGGCGAGAGAGAGAGAGCGAGAACGCCGGTGGGGTTGGGCGGGGGGGGGGTGAGAGGTGCGTGCCTCGCCCCACCCCGCCCCGGGCCCGCGGCCCCCGTGGCTAGCACGGGTGTCCTTGTGTGGCGCGCGCCATGTGCCTTTTTGTTGTGCCGTCCCCCGGCTTGTTTTTTTTTTTTTTTTCCCGGAGGGAGAGCCGACCGCCGCGAGGCGGGCGAAAGCCGGTGGCCCGTGGGGCACGGTCGGCGGCACCTTTCTCGAACGCTCGGGTGGGTTCCCCGGGCGAAAGGGTGAAGCTCGCCCCTAGCCCGGCGGTCCCGCCCCGCCGTTGCCTGGCCGAGAGAAGTGTTGTCCGCGGGCGGGTGGCGGCACCCCCCCCCCTCCTTACGCTCCTCTGCCGCGCCCGATCCTCGGGCGGCTGTCCCAGGGCCGGCGTGGCCGTCGGGGCCCTGGTCAGCGTTTCGGCGGCTGCTTTGCCCTCCTCTTCTCCGCAGCCGCCGCCTCCTTGTCCGATCGATGTGGCTTTTCGGGTCGCGTCGGAGAGGGCCCCCGGCCGGCCGGGCTCTTCCGGGGCTTCTCTGTCATGGGGAAGCCTACGGCGGGGTCCGGTGCTCGGGCCGGGCGGTCTCCTTTCCGCTTCGCTTCCCGTCGCAGGCGAGGTGTCGCCCCTCCCGCTGCCGGGGGGAGGGCGTCTTGACCGTCCCTGGCTGTGTGAC
>NW_027099711.1:0-17337 GCF_031753505.1 Anomalospiza imberbis | reverse complement strand
CCTGGGCACACCTGGGACACCCGGGGTCACCTGGGCACACCTGGGCACACCCGGGGTCACCTGGGCACACCCGGGGTCACCTGGGCACACCTGGGCACACCTGGGACACCCGGGGACCGTTCCTGAACCTCCCTCCCCCACCTCGAAATCCTCCAGGGAGAACGTGCGCCTGCGGGCACACCCGGGGTCACCTGGGCACACCTGGGGACACCTGGGGACACCTGGGCACACCTGGGACACCCGGGGTCACCTGGGCACACCTGGGCACACCCGGGGTCACCTGGGCACACCTGGGCACACCTGGGGTCACCTGGGCACACCTGGGCACACCTGGGGACACCTGGGGTCACCTGGGCACACCCGGGGTCACCTGGGCACACCTGGGGTCACCTGGGCACACCTGAGAGCATCTGGGGACACCTGGAGGAACACCTGGACATGGGGAGGACACCTGAGCTGACACCTGCAGGAAAACCTGGGGACACCTGGAGGAACACCTGGGGACACCTGGGGACACCTGAGAGCATCTGGGGACACCTGGGGACACGTGGGCACACCTGGGGGACACCTGGACATGGGGAGGACACCTGAGCTGACACCTGCAGCGCCTGGGGACACCTGGGGTGACACCTGAGAGCATCTGGGGACACCTGGGCACACCTGGAGGAACATCTGGGGACATCTGGGGACACCTGAGAGCATCTGGGGACATCTGGGGACACCTGGAGGAACATCTGGGGACATCTGGGGACACCTGGGGACACCTGGAGGAACACCTGGAGGAACACCTGGGCACACCTGGGCACACGTGGGCACGCCTGCCCCCTCCCCCATCGTTCCCAGGGTTTTTTGGGGCCCCCCCGGTGCCCCTCCCCCCCCCCCCCATCACCCCCACTCACACGGGTGGGGGAGGGGCTGGCACCGCGCTGGGCTCCAGGGGCACCCGCCCGGCTCCTGGGGGGCACACGGGGGTCAGCGCCCCAAAAACGGACACGGGACACCCCAAAAACGGACACGGGACACCCCAAAACAGCCCGGGACCCCAAAAACAGCCCCCAAACAGCCCTGGCACCCCAAAAACAGCCCGGGACCCCCAAAAACGGACACGGGACAACCCCAAAACCAGCCCGGGACCCCAAAAACGGACACGGGACACCCCAAAAACAGCCCCCAAACAGCCCTGGCACCCCAAAACCAGCCCAGGACCCCAAAAACAGCCCAAAAAACAGCCCGGGACCCCAAAAAACAGCCCAAAAACAGCCCTGGCACCCCAAAAACGGACACGGGACACCCCAAAAACTGCCCAGGACCCCAAAAACAGCCCTGGCACCCCAAAAACAGACACGGGACACCCCAAAAACGGCCCTGGCACCCCAAAAAACGGACACGGGACACCCCAAAAACAGCCCCCAAACAGCCCGGGACCCCAAAACCAGCCCAAGACCCCAAAAAACGGACACGGGACACCCCAAAAACAGCCTGGGACCCCAAAAACAGCCCTGGCTCCCCAAAAATGGCCCTGGCACCCCAAAAAACAGCCCTGGCACCCCAAAAAACGGACACGGGACACCCCAAAAACGGCCCTGGCACCCCAAAAACGGACATGGGACACCCCAAAAACAGCCCCCCAAACAGCCCGGGACCCCTAAACCAGCCCGAGACCCCAAAAAACGGACACGGGACACCCCAAAAACAGCCTGGGACCCCAAAAACAGCCCTGGCACCCCAAAACCGCCCCAAGACACCCCAAAAACAGCCCAAAACCCGCCCGGGACCCCAAAACAGCCCTGGGTTCCTAGAAACACCCCTGGGACCCCAAAAAACACCTCCGAGACCCTCCAACACCCCCAGGACCCCCAAATCCCCTCATGGCACCCCAAAACCACCCCTGGAACCCCTGAACCCCCCAAATCCCCCCGGGACCCCCCCAAACCCCACTCAAATCCAGCCCAGGACCCCCTGAACCCCCCCAAATCCAGCCCAGGACCCCCTGGACCCCCCAAATCCCCCCAAGACCCCCTGAACCCCACTCAAATCCAGCCCAGGACCCCCTGAACCCCCCAAATCCCCCCAGGACCCCCCTGAACCCCCCCAAATCCAGCCCAGCACCCCCTGAACCCCCCCAAATCCAGCCCAGCACCCCCTGAACCCCCCCAAATCCAGCCCAGCACCCCCTGAACCCCCCCAAATCCCCCCAAGACCCCCTGAACCCCCCCAAATCCAGCCCAGGACCCCCTGAACCCCCCAAATCCCCCCAGGACCCCCCCAAACCCCACTCAAATCCAGCCCAGGACCCCCTGAACCCCCCAAATCCTCCAAGACCCCCTGAACCCCCCCAAATCCCCCCAAGACCCCCTGAACCCTCCCAAATCCAGCCCAGGACCCCCTGAACCCCCCAAATCCTCCAAGACCCCCTGAACCCCCCCAAATCCCCCCAAGACCCCCTGAACCCCCCCAAATCCAGCCCAGGACCCCCTGAACCCCCCAAATCCTCCCAAGACCCCCTGAACCCCCCAAATCCCCCCGGGGACCCCCAAACCCCACTCAAATCCAGCCCAGGACCCCCTGAACCCCCCCAAATCCAGCCCAGGACCCCCTGGACCCCCCCAAATCCCCCCGGGACCCCCCAAACCCCACAGATCCTCCCGGGACCCCCCAAACCCCACTCAAATCCAGCCCAGGACCCCCTGAACCCCCCAAATCCCCCCCAGCACCCCCTGAACCCCCCAAATCCCCCCAAGACCCCCTGAACCCCCCAAATCCCCCCAGGACCCCCCCAAATCCACCCCAGGACCCCCCAGTTTCCATCCTGCTCCTTCATGGGGACCCCAAATCCCCCCCAAGACCCCCTGAACCCCCCCAGAACCCCCCAAATCCCCCCTGAACCCCCCCAACCCTCTGAATCCTCCCCCCCAGGACCCCCCAATTTCCACCCAAACCCCAACCAAATCCCCGCCAAACCCCCCAAAACCCCCCCAGGCCTTCCTGAACCCCCCCAGGACCCCCCAAAATCCCCCAAACCCCCTCCCCCCATACCTGGCAGAGCCTTCCCGGGGGGCTCCGAGCCCTGGGGGTCCTTGCAGGGCACCCGCAGCGGGGGAGGCACCGAACTCTGGGGGGGGACACGGGCAGGGGTCACCCCAAAAATCCCAAATTGGGGAGGGGGACACGGGGAGGGGTCACCCCAAAAACCCCCAAATTGGGGAGGGGGACACGGGGAGGGGTCACCCCAAAAACCCCCAAATTGGGGAGGGGGACACAGGCAGGGGTCACCCCAAATTGGGGAGGGGGACAGGGGCAGGGGTCACCCCAAAAACCCCAAATTGGGGAGGGGGACACGGGGAGGGGGACACGGGCAGGGGTCACCCCAAAAACCCCAAATTGGGGAGGGGGACACGGGCAGGGGTCACCCCAAAAACCCCAAATTGGGGAGAGGGACACGGGCAGGGGTCACCCCAAAAACCCCAAATTGGGGAGGGGGACACGGGCAGGGGTCACCCCAAATTGGGGAGGGGGACACGGGCAGGGGTCACCCCAAAAACCCCAAATTGGGGAGGGGGACACGGGCAGGGGTCACCCCAAATTGGGGAGGGGGACAGGGGCAGGGGTCACCCCAAAAACCCCAAATTGGGGAGGAGGACATGGGCAGGGGTCACCCGAAATTGGGGGGGGACACGGGCAGAGTCACCCCAAATTGGGGAGGGGGACAGGGGCAGGAGTCACCCCAAAAACCCCCAAATTGGGGAGGGGGACACGGGCAGGGGTCACCCCAAAAACCCCAAATTGGGGAGGGGGACATGGGCAGGGCTCACCCCCAAATTGGGGAGGGGGACAGGGGCAGGGGTCACCCCCAAATTGGGGAGGGGGACAAAGGGGGGCATCACCTTGGTCAGGCTGGGGGCCACGTTCTCCTTCTGCGCCATCCTGGGGGGGCACCAAGGGTCAGGGGGTCCCCAAAATCCATCAGGGACCCCCCCAAATTCCAGCAGGGACCCCCAGAACCCATCAGGGATCCCCAAAATCCATCAGGGAACATCCAAAATCCAGCAGAGACCCCCCAAATTCCAGCAGGGATCCCCAAAATCCAGCAGGGGACACCCAAAATCCAGTAGGGAACACCTAAAATCCAGCAGGAACCCCCCAGAATCCATCGGGGAACCCCAAATCCACCAGGGACCCCCCTCAGGATCCCCCAAATCCCCTCAGAAACTCCCCCTAGGACCCCCCAGTTCCCCTCAGAACCCCCCAGTTCCACCCAGAACCCCCCAATCCCCCTCAGAAATCCCCTCAGGACCCCCCAGTTCCTTCAATATCTCCTCAGAATCCCCCAGCCCCCCTCAGAACCCCTCAGATCCCTCTGAAATTCCCTTAGGACCCCCCAGTTCCCTCAATATCTCCTCAGGACCACCCAATTCCCTCAAAAATCCCCTCAGGACCCCCAAATCCCCCTCAGAACCCCCCAGTTCCCTCAATATCTCCTCAGGACCCCCTGTTCCACTCAGGACCCCCCAGTACCCCCTCAGGACCCCCAAATTCCCTCAAACCCCCCCACCCAGTACCCCCAGTTCCCTCAATGCCCCCTCAGGACCCCCCAGTCCCCCTCAGAAACCCCCTCAGGATCCCCAGCTCCCTCAATATCTCCTCAGAACCCCCCAGTTCCACCCAGAACCCCCCAATCCCCCTCAGGAATCCCTTCAGGACCCCCTAATCCCCCTCAGAAATCCCCTCAGGACCCCCCAAGTCCCCTCAGAAATCCCCTCAGGACCCCCAATTCCCCATGAAAACCCTCAATACCCCCTCAGGACCCCCTAATCCCCCTCAGAAATCCCCTCAGGACCCCCAATTCCCCTCAGAAATCCCCTCAGGACCCCCTAATCCCCCTCAGAAATCCCCTCAGGACCCCCCAGTTCTGCACGAAAACCCTCAATACTCCCTCAGGACCCCCCAATTCCCCTCAGAAATCCCCTCCGGACCTCGCAGTTCCCCTCAGGACTCCCCAGTTCCCTTCGGGACCCCCCAATTCCCCTCAGAAATCCCCTCAGGCCCCCCTAATTCCTTTCGAAAACCCTCAATACTGCCTCAGGACCCCCCAATTCCCCATGAAAACCCTCAATACCTCCTCAGGACCCCCTAATCCCCCTCAGAAATCGCCTCAGGACCCCCCAATTCCCCATGAAAACCCTCAATACCCCCTCAGGACCCCCTAATCCCCCTCAGAAATCCCCTCAGGACCCCGCAGTTCCCCTCAGAAATCCCCTCAGGACCCCGCAGTTCCCCTCAGGACTCCCCAGTTCCCTTTGGGACCCCCCAATTCCCCTCAGAAATCCCCTCAGGACCCCCAGTTCCGCATGAAAAGCCTCAATACCGCCTCAGGACCCCCTAATCCCCCTCAGAAATCCCCTCAGGACCCCCTAATCCCCCTCAGAAATCCCCTCAGGACCCCCCAAGTCCCCTCAGAAATCCCCTCAGGACCCCCTAATCCCCCTCAGAAATCCCCTCCGGACCCCGCAGTTCCCCCTCAGGACTCCCCAGTTCCCTTCGGGACCCCCCAATTCCCCTCAGAAATGCCCTCAGGACCCCCAGTTCCACATGAAAACCCTCAATACCGCCTCAGGACCCCCTAATCCCCCTCAGAAATCCCCTCAGGACCCCCAATTCCCCTCAGAAATCCCCTCAGGACCCCCCAGTTCTGCACGAAAACCCTCAATACCCCCTCAGGACCCCCTAATCCCCCTCAGAAATCCCCTCCGGACCTCGCAGTTCCCCTCAGGACTCCCCAGTCCCCTTCGGGACCCCCCAGTTCCCCTCAGAAATCCCCTCAGGACCCCAATTCCCCATGAAAACCCTCAATACCCCCTCAGGACCTCCTAATCCCGCTCAGAAATCCCCTCAGGACCCCCCCAGATCCCCGCGGGACCCCCAAAAATCCCCCCTAAAACGCCCCAAATTTCCGCCCCTCACCCGCCGCCCGTCGCTGTCGCCGCCGCCGCTTCAAATTTCCCCCGCGCGCTCCCATTGGCCGCCGCCCGCGCGCGCCGCGCTCCCATTGGTCCGCCCCTCCGGCATCCACGCCCCCCAGGACGCGCGCCGCGCTCCCATTGGTGGCCGCCCCACGAACCCCCGCCTTCCCAGCGCGCGCTGCGCGCCCATTGGTCGGCACCACACGGAGCCACGCCCCTTTACGCGCGCCTTCGCCCCTCCCACCCGGCCGCTCCGCCCACCCGCGCGTGACTCGCCGCTGATTGGTCGCTGCGGGAGAGGGGGAGGGGGTGAGCGGTGAACGGCCAATCAGCGCGGGGGACGAGCGGTCACGTGGGGATGCGGCGGCCATTTTGTGCGCGGCCGTTCCGCCCGGCAACAGGGGCGGGGCCGAGAGGGCCGGCGGCCAATCAGAGAGCGGGGGAGCCGCGGGAGACCAGTACGGACCAGTACGGACCAGTATAGACCAGTACGGACCAGTATAGACCAGTACGGACCAGTACGGACCAGTATGGACCAGTATTGACCAGTACGGACCAGTATGGACCAGTATAGACCAGTATGGACCAGTGTGGACCAGTATAGAACAGTATGGACCAGTGTGGGCCGCTACGGACCAGTATGGACCAGTATAGACCAGTACGGACCAGTGTGGACCAGTATAGACCAGTACAGACCAGTACGGATCAGTATGGACCAGTACGGACCAGTATGGACCAGTATAGACCAGTATGGACCAGTGTGGACCAGTATAGAACAGTATGGACCAGTGTGGGCCGCTACGGACCAGTATGGACCAGTATAGACCAGTACGGACCAGTGTGGACCAGTATAGACCAGTATGGACCAGTGTGTGCCGCTACGGACCAGGACAGACCAGTACGGATCAGTACAGACCAGTATGGACCAGTATAGACCAGTATGGACCAGTGTGGGCTGCTACAGACCAGTACAGACCAGTACAGACCAGTGTGGACCAGTATAGACCAGTATGGACCAGTGTGGACCAGTATGGACCAGTATAGACCAGTACGGACCAGTACAGACCAGTACGGACCAGTATGGACCAGTGTGGGCTGCTACGGACCAGTATGGACCAGTATAGACCAGTATAGACCAGTATGGACCAGTGTGGGCCGCTACGGACCAGTATGGACCAGTATGGACTAGTACGGACCAGTATGGACCAGTATAGACCAGTACAGACCAGTACGGATCAGTATGGACCAGTACGGACCAGTATGGACCAGTATAGACCAGTACGGACCAGTATGGACCAGTGTGGACCGCTACGGACCAGTACGGACCAGTATGGACCAGTATAGACCAGTATGGACCAGTGTGGACCAGTATAGACCAGTATGGACCAGTGTGGGCCGCTACGGACCAGTAAAATGCAGTTTTGGCCACCATAAATGCTGCAAATCGTTATGGACCAGTATAGACCAGTATGCACCAGTATGGGCTACTATGGACCAGTTCAAACCAGTACAGATAAGCATAAACCAGTGCAAGGCAGGGCAGTTTAGTACAAACCAGTACAAACCAGTACAAACCAGTACAGGCCTCTGTGGCCCAGCCCAGTACAAACCAGTCCAGCCCAGTATAACCCAGCCCACCCCAGTACAAACCAGTCCAGCCCAGTACAAACCAGTCCAGCCCAGTACAAACCAGTCCAGCCCAGTATAACCCAGTCCAGCCCAGTACAAACCAGTCCAGCCCAGTATAACCCAGTCCAGCCCAGTACAAACCAGTCCAGCCCAGTATAACCCAGTCCAGCCCAGTATAACCCAGTCCAGCCCAGTACAAACCAGTCCAGCCCAGTATAAACCAGTCCAGCCCAGTACAAACCAGTCCAGCCCAGTATAACCCAGTCCAGCCCAGTACAAACCAGTCCAGCCCAGTACAAACCAGTACAGCCCAGTACAAACCAGTACAAACCAGTCTGGCCCAGTATAAACCAGTACAGCCCAGTACAAACCAGTCCAGCCCAGTATAGCCCAGTCCAGCCCAGTACAAACCAGTACAAACCAGTCTGGCCCAGTATAAACCAGTACAGCCCAGTACAAACCAGTCCAGCCCAGTATAGCCCAGTCCAGCCCAGTACAAACCAGTCCAGCCCAGTATAACCCAGTCCAGCCCAGTATAACCCAGTCCAGCCCAGTATAGCCCAGTCCAGCCCAGTACAAACCAGTCCAGCCCAGTATAACCCAGTCCAGCCCAGTACAAACCAGTCCAGCCCAGTACAAACCAGTCCAGCCCAGTATAACCCAGTCCAGCCCAGTACAAACCAGTACAAACCAGTCCGGCCCAGTATAAACCAGTACAGCCCAGTACAAACCAGTCCAGCCCAGTATAACCCAGTCCAGCCCAGTATAACCCAGTCCAGCCCAGTATAAACCAGTCCAGCCCAGTACAAACCAGTCCAGCCCAGTATAACCCAGTCCGGCCCAGTACAAACCAGTCCAGCCCAGTATAAACCAGTCCATCCCAGTACAAACCAGTCCAGCCCAGTATAACCCAGTCCAGCCCAGTATAACCCAGTCCAGCCCAGTACAAACCAGTCCAGCCCAGTATAAACCAGTCCAGCCCAGTACAAACCAGTACAAACCAGTCCGGCCCAGTATAAACCAGTACAGCCCAGTACAAACCAGTCCAGCCCAGTATAACCCAGTCCAGCCCAGTATAAACCAGTCCAGCCCAGTACAAACCAGTCCAGCCCAGTATAACCCAGTCCGGCCCAGTACAAACCAGTCCAGCCCAGTACAAACCAGTCCAGCCCAGTATAAACCAGTCCAGCCCAGTATAACCCAGTCCAGCCCAGTACAAACCAGTCTGCCCCAGTATAACCCAGTCCAGCCCAGTATAACCCAGTCCAGCCCAGTATACACCAGTCCAGCCCAGTATAACCCAGTCCAGCCCAGTATACACCAGTCCAGCCCAGTATAAACCAGTCCAGCCCAGTATAACCCAGTCCAGCCCAGTACAAACCAGTCCAGCCCAGTATAAACCAGTCCAGCCCAGTACAAACCAGTCCAGCCCAGTACAAACCAGTCCAGCCCAGTATAAACCAGTCCAGCCCAGTACAAACCAGTACAAACCAGTCTGGCCCAGTATAAACCAGTACAGCCCAGTACAAACCAGCCCAGCCCAGTACAAACCAGTACAGCCCAGTATAACCCAGCCCACCCCAGTACAAACCAGTCCAGCCCAGTACAAACCAGTCCATCCCAGTACAAACCAGTCCAGCCCAGTATAACCCAGTCCAGCCCAGTATACACCAGTCCAGCCCAGTATAACCCAGTCCAGCCCAGTATACACCAGTCCAGCCCAGTATAAACCAGTCCAGCCCAGTATAAACCAGTCCAGCCCAGTACAAACCAGTCCAGCCCAGTATAAACCAGTCCAGCCCAGTACAAACCAGTCCAGCCCAGTATAAACCAGTCCAGCCCACTATAACCCAGCCCAGCCCAGTACAAACCAGTCCAGCCCAGTATAACCCAGTCCAGCCCAGTACAAACCAGTCCAGCCCAGTACAAACCAGTCCAGCCCAGTATAACCCAGTCCAGCCCAGTACAAACCAGTCCAGCCCAGTATAACCCAGTCCAGCCCAGTATACACCAGTCCAGCCCAGTACAAACCAGTCCAGCCCAGTATAACCCAGTCCAGCCCAGTACAAACCAGTCCAGCCCAGTATAGCCCAGTCCAGCCCAGTATAACCCAGTCCAGCCCAGTACAAACCAGTCCAGCCCAGTACAAACCAGTCCAGCCCAGTATAAACCAGTCCAGCCCAGTACAAACCAGTCCAGCCCAGTATAACCCAGTCCAGCCAGTACAAACCAGTCCATCCCAGTACAAACCAGTCCATCCCAGTACAAACCAGTCCAGCCCAGTACAAACCAGTCCAGCCCAGTATAACCCAGCCCACCCCAGTACAAACCAGTCCAGCCCAGTACAAACCAGTACAGCCCAGTACAAACCAGTCTGCCCCAGTATAACCCAGTCCAGCCCAGTATAACCCAGTCCAGCCCAGTACAAACCAGCCCAGCCCAGTATAAACCAGTATAACCCAGTCCAGCCCAGTATAACCCAGTCCAGCCCAGTATAACCCAGTATAAACCAGTCCACCCCAGTATCCCCATCCCAGTCTCCGGGAAGGGGCGTGGCCACACACACACACCCAGGGGGCGTGGCCTGTGCCACGGGCGCGGTGCGTGCGTGGCGGTGGGCGTGGCCCCCCGCGGTGGGCGTGGCCTCGGCCGTTGCCGCGGTAACGGCGGCGCGCGGGGCGGGGGAGGGGGGAGGGGAAGGAACGCGGGGTCCCCGGGGTGGGGGAGGGGTCCCGGGGGTGAGGGAGGGGTCCCGGGGGTGGGGGAGGGGTCCCGGGGTGGGGGAGGGGTCCCGGGGGTCCCGCTCTGGGCGTTGTGGGGGGGGAAGGGAGGGAACGCGTGGGGTGGGGGAGGGGCCAAAAGAGGGGGGAGGGGGCGGGGGGCGGGGCGGAGGGGGAGGGGTGTCCCCCGGGGGGGGAATGGGAGGGGCTAAGGGGTTTGGGGCGGGGCCAAAGGGGTGGGGGAGGGGCCGGGAATGAGGGGGTTCCCCATGGTGGGGGGGAGGGGATCCCCGTGGGCGGAGCCGTTTCTGTGAGGAGGGGGCGGGGCTCGGGGGGGTCCCGGGGTGGGGGAGGGGCGGTGCCAGCCCCTCCCCCTGCCCCTTGGCCCCGCCCCCCAGCCCCTTGGCCCCGCCCCCAGCCTCGTTCCCGCAGATGGCGCCGCGGCCGCTGCTGCCCGGGCGGTTCCTGGCGATGGCGGCGCACCTGGGAATGCTAATGAGGATGGGCGGGGTCAGGGGCGGGGCCTAACGGGGTGGGGCACCTGGAATGCTAATGAGGATGGGCGGGGTCAGGGGCGGGGCCTAACGGGGTGGGGCACATGGGAATGCTAATGAGGATGGGCGGGGTCAGGGGCGGGGCCTAACGGGGTGGGGCACATGGGAATGCTAATGAGGCTGGGCGGGGTCAGGGGCGGGGCCTAACGGGGAGGGGAAGTTGGGAATGCTAATGAGGATGGGTGGGGTTAGGGGCGGGGCCTAACGGGGTGGGGCACCTGGGAATGCTAATGGGGGTGGGCGGGGTCAGGGGCGGGGCTAAGGGGCGGGGCAAATGGGGAATGCTAATGAGGATGGGCGGGGCTAAAGGGGGAGGGGTAAATGGGAATGCTAATTAGGATGGGCGGGGTCAGGGGCGGGGCCTAACGGGGAGGGGAAGTTGGGAATGCTAATGAGGATGGGCGGGGCTAAAGGGGGAGGGGTAAATGGGAATGCTAATGAGGAAGAGCTGGGTCGGGGCTAAGGGGGCGGGGCAAATGAAAATGCTAATGAGGATGGGCGGGGTCAGGGGCGGGGGCTAAGGGGAGGGGGAGGGTCGGGGATGCAGGGTGGGCGTGGCCGGGTCTGACCCCGCCCCTTTTGCCCCCCCAGGACCCCCCCTGCCTCCCCTCGGGGGATCTGGAGCCCGGGTGAGTGAAACCAGTGCGAACCAGTTTGGCACCAGTTTGGCACCAGTACAGCCCTGGGCCCTCCCAGTTTGGCACCGGGGCCCTCCCCAGTGCTCCCAGTACAGCCCAGTACAGCCCAGTGCTCCCAGTACAGCCCAGGGCCCTCCCAGTTTGGCACCAGGGCCCTCCCAATGCTCCCAGTACGGCCCCAGTATGGCCTAGTGCTCCCAGTTTGGCACCAGTTTGGCACCAGTACAGCCCTGGGCCCTCCCAGTTTGGCACCAGGGCCCTCCCCAGTGCTCCCAGTATGGCCCCAGTACGGCCCAGTACAGCCCAGTGCTCCCAGTACAGCCCAGGGCCCTCCCAGTTTGGCACCAGGGCCCTCCCCAGTGCTCCCAGTATGGCCCCAGTACGGCCCAGTACAGCCCAGTACAGCCCAGTGCTCCCAGTAAGGCCCAGTGCTCCCAGTTTGGCACCAGTTTGGCACCAGTACAGCCCAGGGCCCTCCCAGTTTGGCACCAGGGCCCTCCCAGTGCTCCCAGTATGGCCCCAGTACAGCCCAGTACAGCCCAGTACAGCCCAGTATGGCCCAGTGCTCCCAGTATGGCCCAATGCTCCCAGTTTGGCACCAGTTTGGCACCAGTACAGCCCAGGGCCCTCCCAGTTTGGCACCGGGGCCCTCCCAGTGCTCCCAGTACGGCCCAGTACAGCCCAGTGCTCCCAGTATGGCCCAGTGCTCCCAGTACAGCCCAGGGCCCTCCCAGTTTGGCACCAGGGCCCTCCCAGTGCTCCCAGTATGGCCCCAGTACAGCCCAGTACAGCCCAGTGCAGCCCAGTACACCCAGTTTGGCACCAGGGCCCTCCCAGTGCTCCCAGTATGGCCCCAGTACAGCCCAGTGCTCCCAGTACAGCCCAGTGCTCCCAGTTTGGCACCAGTGCAGCCCAGTGTGCTCCCAGTATCCCCCAGTGCCCTCCCAGTGCTCCCAGTTTGGCCCCAGTATCCCCCAGTGCCCTCCCAGTATGGCCCCAGTACAGCCCAGTGCCCTCCCAGTGCTCCCAGTACAGCCCAGTATCCCCCAGTGCCCTCCCAGTGCTCCCAGTATGGCCCAGTGCCCTCCCAGTATGGCACCAGTGCGCTCCCAGTACAGCCCAGTGCCCTCCCAGTGCTCCCAGTATGGCCCCAGTGCCCTCCCAGTGCTCCCAGTATGGCCCCAGTACAGCCCAGTGCCCTCCCAGTACAGCCCAGTATGGCCCCAGTGCCCTCCCAGTATCCCCCAGTATCCCCCAGTGCCCTCCCAGTGCTCCCAGTATGGCCCCAGTACAGAACCAGTACAGCCCAGTGCTCCCAGTTTGGCCCCAGTACAGCCCAGTGCCCTCCCAGTACAGCCCAGTATGGCCCCAGTACAGAACCAGTGCTCCCAGTTTGGCCCCAGTATGGCCCCAGTATCCCCCAGTGCCCTCCCAGTGCTCCCAGTATGGCCCCAGTATCCCCCAGTGCCCTCCCAGTATGGCCCCAGTACAGCCCAGTGCCCTCCCAGTGCTCCCAGTACAGCCCAGTATCCCCCAGTGCCCTCCCAGTGCTCCCAGTATGGCCCAGTGCCCTCCCAGTATGGCCCAGTGCCCTCCCAGTATGGCCCCAGTACAGAACCAGTGCTCCCAGTTTGTCCCCAGTATCCCCCAGTATCCCCCAGTGCCCTCCCAGTGCTCCCAGTTTGGCCCCAGTACAGCCCAGTGCCCTCCCAGTACAGCCCAGTATGGCCCAGTACAGAACCAGTGCTCCCAGTTTGGCCCCAGTATAGCCCCAGTATCCCCCAGTGCCCTCCCAGTGCTCCCAGTATGGCCCCAGTACAGAACCAGTACAGCCCAGTGCTCCCAGTTTGGCCCCAGTACAGCCCAGTGCCCTCCCAGTACAGCCCAGTATGGCCCCAGTACAGAACCAGTGCTCCCAGTACAGCCCAGTATGGCCCCAGTGCCCTCCCAGTATTCCCCAGTGCCCTCCCAGTGCTCCCAGTATGGCCCAGTGCCCTCCCAGTATGGCACCAGTGCCCTCCCAGTGCTCCCAGTTTGGCCCCAGTATGGCCCCAGTATCCCCCAGTGCCCTCCCAGTGCTCCCAGTATGGCCCAGTGCCCTCCCAGTATGGCACCAGTGCCCTCCCAGTGCTCCCAGTTTGGCCCCAGTACCGCCCAGTGCCCTCCCAGTACAGCCCAGTATGGCCCCAGTGCCCTCCCAGTGCTCCCAGTATGGCCCCAGTGCCCTCCCAGTGCTCCCAGTATGGCCCCAGTGCCCTCCCAGTACAGCCCAGTGCCCTCCCAATGCCCTCCCAGTATCCCCCAGTATCCCCCAGTGCCCTCCCAGTGCTCCCACGAGGGTCCCTGGAGGCGATTCTGGGGTTTTGGGGGGATTTTTGGGGATTTTGGGGTTTTTTGGGGGGGATTTTGGGGTTTTTTTGGGGGGGGAATTTGTGGTTTTTTGGGGGGATATTTGGGGGCATTTTGGGGGGGATTTGGGGGTTTTTGGGGGGAATTTTGGGGAGGATTTTGGGGGTTTTGGGTGGGGGGATTTTGGGGAGGATTTGGGGGGATTTGGGTTTTTGGGGGGGGGTTGGGGGGAATTTGAGGGGATTTTGGGGGTTTTGGGTGGGGGGATTTTGGGGTTCTTTTTGGGGGGAATTTGAGTCTTTTTGGGGGGGATTTTTTTGGGGGGAATTTGGGGTTTTGAGGGGATTTTGGGGGGGTTTGGTGGGCAATTTGAGGGGATTTTGGGGGTTCTGGGTAGGGGGATTTTGGGGGAGTTTGGGGGGATTTGGGGAGGATTTGGCGGGATTTGGGGGGGATTTTGGGGTTTTTTTTGGGAGGGAATTTGAGTTTTTTTGGGGAGGATTTGGCGGGATTTGGGGGGGATTTTGGGTTTTTTTTTTTGGGGGGGAATTTGAGTTTTTTTGGGGGCATTTTGGGGGGAAATTGGGGGTTTTGGGGGGATTTTTGGGGGCATTTTGGGAAGATTTTTGGGATTTTTTGGGGGGGATTTTTGGTTTTTTTGGGGGGAATTTTGGGGAATTTTTGGGGGGGATTTTTGAGTTTTTTGGGGGGGGATATGGGGAGGATTT
Organism: Anomalospiza imberbis; assembly: GCF_031753505.1. Taxonomy (NCBI): domain Eukaryota; kingdom Metazoa; phylum Chordata; class Aves; order Passeriformes; family Viduidae; genus Anomalospiza; species Anomalospiza imberbis. The sequence continues at coordinate 2,759 of NW_027099711.1, read as the reverse complement.
GGGGGGAATTTGGGGGTTTTTGGCGGGGTGGGGGTTTTTGGGGGGATTTTGGGGAGGATTTGGGGGGATTTGGGTTTTTGGGGGGATTTTTGGGGAGATTTTTGGGGGGATTTTGGGGGGGGATTTTTGGGGGGAATTGGGGGTTTTGGGTGGGGGGATTTTGGGGAAGATTTGGGGAGGATTTGGGGGGATTTGGGGTTTTTTGGGGGGGATTTTGGTTTTTTTTTTGTGGGGAATTTGTGTTTTTTTGGGGGGGGATTTTTGGGGGCCTTTTGGGGGGAATTTGGGGTTTTTGGGGGATTTTTAGGGGCATTTTGGGGTTTTTGGGGGGGATTTTTGGGGGATTTTGGGGGGATTTTGGGGATTTTGGGTGGGGGATTTTTGGGGAGGATTTGGGGGGATTTGGGGTTTTGGGGGGGATTTTTGGTTTTTTTTTTTTGGGGGGGAATTTGAGTTTTTTGGGGGGATTTTGGGGAGGATTTGGGTTTTTGGGGGGGATTTTTGGGGGGATTTTGGGGATTTTGGGTGGGGGGATTTTGGGGAAGATTTGGGGTTTTTGGGGGGGATTTTTGGGGGATTTTGAGGGGATTTTGGGGGTTTTGGGTGGGAGGATTTTGGGAAATTTGGGGGGATTTGGGGAGGATTTGGGGGGATTTGGGGTTTTTTGGGAGGGATTTTGGTTTTTTTTTTGTGGGGAATTTGTGTTTTTTTGGGGGGGATTTTTGGGGGCATTTTGGGGGTTTTGGGGGGGTTTTGGGGGGGTTTTGGGGGGATTTTTGGGATTTTCAGGAGGATTTTGGGGCGGATTTTTGGGGAGGATTTTGGTTTTTTTTTTTTTTTTTGGCTTTTTCCTGACCCCCCCCCCCCCCGCTTTTCCCCCCGCAGGTTTTGGGGGGCCCTCGGGGGGTCCCTGGCGCTGCTCGGGGTCGAATTCCTGGGGTTCTTCTCGGGGGTCTCCATGTTCCACCCGGGACAGAGCCTGGCCTGTATCCTGGGGGACCCCAAAAACGGGGGGGGACCCCGAAAACGGGGGGGCTGATCCCGGGATTTTGGGGGATTTGGGGAAATTTGGGGGATTTTAGGGGAAATTTGGGGGATTTGAGGGGAAATTTGGGGGATTTTAGGGGGATTTGGGGGGGATTTTGGGGGATTTGGGGAGGAATTTGGGGGATTTTAGGGGGGATTTGGGGGGATTTAGGAGGGAATTTGGGGGATTTTGGGAAATTTGGGGATTTGGGGAGGAATTTGGGGGATTTGGGGGGATTTAGGAGGGAATTTGGGGGGATTTTGGGAAATTTGGGGGATTTTAGGGGGAATTTGGGGGATTTTGGGGATTTGGGGAGGAATTTGGGGGATTTTAGGGGGGATTTTGGGGGGATTTAGGAGGGAATTTGGGGGATTTTGGGAAATTTGGGGGATTTGGGGGATTTTAGGGGGGATTTGGGGGATTTGGGGGATTTGGGGAGGAATTTGGGGGATTAGAGGGGAAATTTGGGGGATTTTAGGGGGATTTGGGGGGGATTTTGGGGATTTGGGGAGGAATTTGGGGGGATTTAGGAGGGAATTTGGGGGATTTTGGGAAATTTGGGGGATTTTTGGGGATTTTGGGGGGGATTTTTGGGGATTTAGGAGGGAATTTGGGGGGTTTTGGGGGATTTGGGGGATTTGGGGAGGAATTTGGGGGATTTTAGGGGAAATTTGGGGGATTTTAGGGGAAATTTGGGGGATTTTGGGGGATTTGGGGGATTTTAGGGGGATTTGGGGAAGAATTTGGGGGATTTGGGGAGGAATTTGGGGGATTTGGGGGATTTAGGAGGGAATTTGGGGGGATTTTGGGAAATTTGGGGGATTTTAGGGGGGATTTGGGGGATTTTGGGGAATTTGGGGAGGAATTTGGGGGATTTTAGGGGAAATTTGGGGATTTGGGGGGATTTTAGGGGGATTTGGGGAGGAATTTGGGGATTTTAGGGGGGATTTGGGGGATTTAGGAGGGAATTTGGGGGATTTTGGGAAATTTGGGGGGATTTTTCGGGATTTTGGGGGGGGATTTTTGGGGATTTAGGAGGGAATTTGGGGATTAGAGGGGAAATTTGGGGGATTTTAGGGGGATTTGGGGGGATTTTGGGAAATTTGGGGGATTTTAGGGGGATTTGGGGGGATTTGGGGAAATTTGGGGGATTTTAGGGGGGATTTGGGCAGAATTTGGGGGGATTTTGGGAAATTTGGGGGATTTTTGGGATTTTGGGGGGGATTTTGGGGATTTAGGAGGGAATTTGGGCGATTTGGGGAGATTTGGGGGGATTTTGGAGGATTAGAGGGGAAATTAGGAGGATTTTAGGGGGGATTGGGGCGGAATTTGGGGATTTTGGGAAATTTGGGGGGATTATTGGGGATTTAGGGGGAATTTGGGGGTTTTGAGGGAGATTTGGGGGGGATTTGGGGGGATTTGGGGGCGATTTATGAGGGAATTTGGGGATTTGGGGAGATTTTGGGGGATTTGGGGGGATTTAGGAGGGAATTTGGGGGATTTAGGGAGATTTGGGTAGATTTTGGGGGATTTGGGGGGGAATTTGGGGGGATTAGGGGGAATTTGGGGGGTTTTAGGGGGGATTTGGGGGGGATTTGGGGGGATTTGGGGGATTTGGGGGGATTTTGGGGGATTAGAGGGGAAATTTGGGGGATTTGGGGGGGATTTAGGGGGGAATTTGTGGTTTTGAGGGAGATTTGGGGGGGTTTTGGGGATTTGGGGAGGAATTTGG
>NW_027099710.1:7500-10000 GCF_031753505.1 Anomalospiza imberbis | reverse complement strand
AGGCCCGCGCCTCGCCTCCCCTCTCGCCCTCGTCCCTCGGCCCTCGGCGGGGCGCCTTCGGCGCCGTCTCGCTCGCTCCGACTCCCCGGCCGCCGCCACCGCCAGGCGGTGCGGCCCCGGCGAGGACGAGCTCCGCCCCAGCGGCTCGCTCCGGGAGCGGGGAGCTACGGAGCGCTCCCCGAGTCTGCATTTAGGGGGACGAAGGCCCTCGCGCGGCAACCGCTGCCGCGGCCGACGGGCCTGCGAAGCGACCCCAGCCGCGCCGCCGGGGCGGCCCCCGGGCGGCGATTGATCGTCAAGCGACGCTCAGACAGGCGTAGCCCCGGGAGGAACCCGGGGCCGCAAGTGCGTTCGAAGTGTCGATGATCAATGTGTCCTGCAATTCACATTAATTCTCGCAGCTAGCTGCGTTCTTCATCGACGCACGAGCCGAGTGATCCACCGCTAAGAGTTGTCTGGCTTTCGGCACCGACCCCGCGCGCGCGGGGGGGCCGGGAGCCGCTCTCGCCCGGAGCGGCCCCCCTTTTTTTTCTCTGGCGCCGAGGCCCCGCGCGGGGCCTGGCTCCGACCGTACGAGCAACGCGGAAAACCCCGGAGGGGGCGCGTGCGAGAAGAACACGGGAGGAACCCCACGGAACGCTCCCAAGGCCGGCCGAGAGGCGGGGGGACCCGCGCCCCCGACCGCCTCCCCCCGCCCGGCGAGGGGAGGCGCCGCCTACGTGTGCCGTCCTTCGGAGGCGGCCCAGGCGCCCGGGCTCGGCCCGGCCCTCCGCGCGGAGGGCCGCGCGGCGCGCGCCGCGGGAGCGCGGTGGCCCACCCGGCCTCGCCGGCGCGGCGCCACGCGCCGGCGCGCGGCCCTCGGACCCCGCGCGCGCGCTTGCCTCCCCCCTGGAACCGCCGCCGCGCCGGCTCTCGCGGAGCGCCGCCGCGCCCACGCGCGCGGCCGACTCTCTCTCCCCAGGGGCCTTGCTGCGCTCGAGACGCCACGCGACGACCGCCGCCCCGCCGCCGGGCGCCGCGCCCCCCCCCGCCGGACCGCTGCCCGCCGGGGGAAGGCGAGCGCCCGAGGGCTGCCCGAGGGCGGACCCGCCGCCGCGGCGGGCCGCACTTCCCGGGAACCGCCGTCCACCCGCACCGTCGGGGGCCCCCTTCCGCGAGCACGCGCCCGGCGGAAGGCGGTGCGGCGCTGAGCCAGGGGGCGACGCCCGCTCTCCTCGTTCGCCACCTGGAGAGCGGGCGCGGAAGCGCCCCCGCGGCCGCCCGCCACCCCTGCCCTCGGACCGCGCGCGGTCGCGAAGGGCCACGGGGAGGGTCCCGTGCCCGCGGGCGGCGGGAACACCGGCCGAGCGGCGCCGCCGCCGCTCGGCGCGGGGCCGCCCGCGCTCGCCGGCCTCCGACCGCGGAGGGACCGCCGAGCGCTCGCCCCGGGCGGGCGGGCGGACGGCCGGCCGGCGGCCGGCGCCGCCGGTGCGTTCGAGACGAAGGCCGCCGAGGGGAGAGAGGCACGGCCGCGCCAGGCGCGGCGCCGCCCGCGCGGGACGGCCGCGGCGGCCCAGAAGAGAGAGCGCGCGGCGGGCCCCGGCGGCCGCCGCCCCGCGGCTGAGGAAGGGCAGAGAGCGCGCGCCCTCTGCCGGCGCCGCCCGTTTCGAGCCCAGCGGGTCGGCCCCGCGGCCGACCGCGCGCGCCGCGGCCTCTCCGCCGAGGCCGGGCCGCGAAGAGGGGGGGGCAGGGCGCCCCTCCCCGGCGCGGCGCGACTACCCCCGCACGCGCGCGCGCGGCGGGGACGACCGCCGCGACGGCGGGCGCGACCGGTGGCCGCGGACACCACCGCAGGGGATCGGCGGGAGTAGCTCCCCACCCCTCAATGGAGCCGCAACGCCACCGCCCGCCACCCGCCGCCGCCGCCGCCGCCGCCGCCGCCGCCGCGGCGGGGCGCGCCGAGCCGCCCGAGTCTTTAAACCGCCGCCCGGCTCGGCGGCCCCTTTTTCGGTCCTTCCCGCGGCGTTTGACGACGCCGAGGGGGAAGCCTGGGACCGCCGAGGCGCGGAGCGCTAGGTACCTGGCCCTGGGGCGAGGGAAACGACCTGCATGGCCCCGCCGGGGTGCCTCCCCCGCTGCCGCCCTCGGGGGAGCGTCCACCGGCGGGGGCGCGCCCGACATCTGCCGCCACCACCGCGGCGTCCTCCTCGGGGCCCGGGGTTTCCCTCAGTAGCCCGGCGCTGCGCCCGAGAGGACCGCCGCAGCTCGGGCCGCCCCCGCCGACGCGGGGAGGCGGCCCGGCCGCCGAGCGCCTCGCCGACCCCGCCGAGAGGCCGCGGCAATGACGACGACGACGACGACGACGGGAAGGCCCCCGCCGCCGCCGCCACCGCCGCCACCGCCGCCTCCCGGCGGCGGGTCGCGGCACGCGGCCGCGCGCGCGCGCAACCCTGAAGCGCGGCCCGGAACACCCGGAGGCCCGGCCCTCGCGGTTTTCTCCTCTCCTGCGCGCCACGGGAGC
>NW_027099710.1:0-2500 GCF_031753505.1 Anomalospiza imberbis | reverse complement strand
GCGCCCCGCCGCACGGGCCCCCGCCACCCTTCCGACACGGACACGCTGGCACAACCAGGTCGGGAAGCAGGGGAACGGGACGCCGCCACCTCGGCGGGCCCGCGCGCGCCGCGCTCGGGGCTCTCAGGCGAGGGCCGGGAAAAGCCCCGGCCGCGTCCACCCGCGGCTGCCGCCCACCGCACCGGAGCGACAGCCCGAAAGCGCGCCCGCCGAGCGGGGCGCGCCCCGGCTTAAGGCCGGGCAGGAAAGGGGCGAGGCGCCGCCGCCTCGCCCGCCAGCAATCCCCAGGGGGGGCGCCCCCCCTTCGCCAAGCCGGCCACAGCCGGGCCGAAGCGGGACACGGCCCACGAAATCGATGGCCGCGGCCGACGGGCAGCTCGCGGCTCGTACTCGGTCTCTCTCGGCTTCTCTCCCTCTTTTTTTCCCTTCTCGCTTTATTTCTCCTCTTTCTCGCTAGCTCTCTCTCGCCTCTCGAACCGTACACCCCGTTTCCCTGGGCCAGACGGGCGGACCGGGACGACGCCACGGGGCTCGTCCCGCGTCAGCGGCACTCGCCTCGCTCGGAGGACTGCGCACGGGGGCCCCCGGCCTCCCTCGCCGCTTACGGTCACAGGCACGGCACGAGCCTGCGGGGAGACGGCCCGTCACCTCGCTCCCATAGTACGGACAGACGAGTCCCAGGCCGCAGACGCCTCCAAGAGGACCGATGGAAAGCGACCGGGAAGGTGCGCCGCCGCAGGCCGGCCCCTGCGATGACGTAGCCGGAGGCAGCTGAAAACAGCGACCCCTTGGTGAACTTCCGGAGCCGGCCGCGACAACAGGTCTACCCGGCCGCGACAACAGGTCTACCCGGCCGCGACAACAGGTCTACCCGGCCGCTGCCGGAAATCGCCTAAGTCCCTCCGGAGCGAGGTAGACCTGTTGTCCGCCGTCCACCGCCCGCCGCCCGGGCGCCGCGCCGGGCCCGGCGGCCCCGGAGCCGGGGTAGACCTGTTGTCCGCGGGGTAGACCTGTTGTCCCCGGGGTAGACCTGCTGTCCGCGGGGTAGACCTGCTGTCCGCGGGGTAGACCTGCTGTCCGCGGGGTAGACCTGCTGTCCGCGGGGTAGACCTGCTGTCCCCGGGGTAGACCTGCTGTCCGCGGGGTAGACCTGCTGTCCGCGGGGTAGACCGGTTGTCCGCGGGGTAGACCTGCTGTCCGCGGGGTAGACCTGCTGTCCGCGGGGTAGACCTGCTGTCCCCGGGGTAGACCTGCTGTCCGCGGGGTAGACCTGTTGTCCCCGGGGTAGACCTGCTGTCCGCGAGGTAGACCTGCTGTCCGCGGGGTAGACCTGCTGTCCGCGGGGTAGACCTGCTGTCCGCGGGGTAGACCTGCTGTCCGCGAGGTAGACCTGCTGTCCGCGGGGTAGACCGGTTGTCCCCGGGGTAGACCTGCTGTCCGCGGGGTAGACCTGTTGTCCCCGGGGTAGACCCGCTGTCCGCGAGGTAGACCTGCTGTCCGCGGGGTAGACCCGCTGTCCGCGGGGTAGACCTGCTGTCCGCGGGGTAGACCCGCTGTGCGCGGGGTAGACCTGCTGTCCCCGGGGTAGACCCGCTGTCCCCGGGGTAGACCTGCTGTCCCCGGGGTAGACCTGTTGTCCGCCGCCCACCGCCCGCCGCCCGGGCGCCGCGCCGAGCCCGGCGGCCCCGGAGCCGGGCTAGACCTGCTGTCCGCCGCCCGGTTTTGGGGTTTTGGGGGTTTATTCCTTCCCGCCCCCCCCCCGCCCCAATCCCGTTTCTTTTCTCCTTTCTTTGAAAGAACGACTCTCCTATTTGTTTGGTACAAGAAGAAACTCGTCCGGAAGAGAAATTTTCTTGGCAAATCTTATTTCGTTTTTCTCTAGTATCCAGAGCACCCCCAGACCGAGCTGACGGGCCGCCTGCGCCCTGTGCAAGCGGGAAAGCGGGCGGCCGCTTTTGGGCCGGTTCTTTCACGGTCCGCAGAGACCCTCCAGGCCCGGCAGGGGTCTGGGGGGCCCCGGGGGCTCGGAGCCGAGGCGCCCGGGGCCGGGACGAAGCCGCCGGCCCCTGGCCCTCGTTCCCACAGACAGAGAGAGAGAGAGAGAGAGAGAGAGACAGACACAGTGACACACACGCCCACTCCACACACTCGCACTCCGCCGCCACCCCCTCGGACACCGCACCCACCACCCGCGCCGCTCCCTCCCTCCCGGATGCGCGGGCCGCCCGCCTTACACGAGCTTGCAGGCCGGGACAGGGCCAGGCGGGGGGGGGCATCGGTTGGAGGAACACAGGTCTACCCCGGCACGCGGCGGCCGGAGGCTAAGTCGGAGCCGAGATACCAGGTCTACGAAGGGGCCGGGCGAAGGTAAGCCACGACGGGGCCGAGACAACAGGTCTAGCCACGGTCCCGGAGCCCGGAGACCGAGGCCGGCCGGGCACAACAGGTCTAGCCACGGTCCCGGCGCCCGGAGGCCGAGGCCGGCCGGGGAGAACAGGTC
>NW_027099709.1:0-17526 GCF_031753505.1 Anomalospiza imberbis | reverse complement strand
ACGGATCGGTACGGACCGGTATGGATCAGTACGGAACACTCTGGACCGGCACGGACCAGTACGGACCAGTACGGACCAGTATGGACCGGTATGGATCAGTATGGACCACTACGGAGCAGTACGGACCAGTATGGACAAGTACGGACCAGTACGGACATGAACGGACCGCAACGGACCAGAACGGAGAGGAACGGACCGGTACGGACCGGTATGGACTGGTACGGACTGGTACGGACTGGAACGGACCGGTACGGATGGGTACGGACAGGTACGGACCGGTACGGACGGGTACGGCCCAGTATGGACCAGTACGGACCAGTACGAACCAGTACGGACCAGTACGGACCAGTATGGACCAGTACGGACCAGTACAGACCAGTACGGAGCAGTACGGCCCAGTATGGACCACTACGGACCATTACGGTCCAGTATGGCCAGTACGGAGCAGTACGGATCGGTACGGACCGGTATGGATCAGTACGGACCAGTATGGACCAGTACGGATCAGTACGGATCGGTACGGACCGGTATGGATCAGTACGGAACACTATGGACCGGTACGGACCAGTACGGACCAGTACGGACCAGTATGGACCGGTATGGATCAGTATGGACCACTACGGAGCAGTACGGACCAGTATGGACAAGTACGGACCAGTACGGACATGAACGGACCGCAACGGACCAGAACGGAGAGGAACGGACCGGTACGGACCGGTATGGAACGAGTACGGACCGGAACGGACCGGTACGGAGGGGTACGGACAGGTACGGACCGGTCCGGACGGCTACGGACCGGTACGGACCAGAACGGACTGGTATGGACTGGTACGGACAGGTAAGGACCAGTACAGACCGCTACGGACCTGTATGGACAAGTACGGAACACTACGGAGCAGTACGGACCGGTACGGACCGGTATGGACCGGCACGGACCGGAACGGACCGGTACGGACGGGTACGGACCAGTATGGACCGGTACGGACGGGTACGGACCGGTACGGACCGGTACAGACCGGAACGGACCGGTACGGACTGGTACGGACAGGTAAGGACCGGTACGGACCGGTACGGACCAGTATGGACCAGTACGGAACACTACGGACCAGTACGGAACACTATGGACAAGTACGGACTAGTACGGAACGGACCAGAACGGAGAGGAACGGACCGGTACGGACCAGAACGGACCAGAACGGACCGGTATGCACCGGTATGGACCAGTATGAACCAATACGGACCAGTATGGACCAGTACGGACGAGTACGGCCCAGTATGGACCAGTACAGACCAGTACGGAATACTACGGACCAGTACAGACCAGTACAGACCAGTACGGACCAGTACGGCCTAGTATGGATCACTACGGACCATTACGGTCCAGTATGGCCAGTACAGATCAGTACGGACCAGTACGGACCAGTACAGATCAGTACGGAACAGTACGGACCGGTATGGATCAGTACGGAACACTACGGACCAGTACGGACCAGTATGGATCACTATGGACAAGTACGGACCAGTACGGACCAGTATGGACCACTACGGACCAGTACGGACCAGTATGGACCAGTACGGACCAGTACGGACATGAACGGACCGGAACGGACCAGTACGGACCGGAACGGAACGGTACGGACCGGTACGGATAGTTAAGGACCGGTAGGGACCGGTACGGACCAGTATGGACCAGTACGGAACACTACGGACCAGAACAGAACACTATGGACAAGTGCGGAGCAGTACGGACCAGTACGGACCAGTATGGACCGATATGGATCAGTATGGACCACTACGGACATGTACGGACCAGTGGACCAATATGGACAAGTACGGACCAGTATGGACCTGTACGGACCAGTACGGACATGAACGGACCGGAACGGACCAGAACGGACCAGTACGGACCGGTACGGACAGGTAAGGACCAGTACAGACCGGTACGGACCAGTATGGACAAGTACGGAACACTACGGACCAGTACGGAACACTACGGAACAGTATGGACCAGTACCGAGCAATACGGACCGGTACGGACCGGTACGGACCGGTATGGACTGGCACGGACCGGAACGGACCGGTACGGATCAGTATGGACCGGTACGGAACACTACGGACCAGTACGGAACACTATGGACAAGTACGGACCAGTACAGAACGGACCAGAACGGAGTGGAACGGACCGGTACGGACCAGAATGGACCAGAACGGACCGGTATGCAGCGGTACGGACCAGTATGAACCAGTACGGACCAGTATGGACCAGTACGGACGAGTACGGCCCAATATGGACCAGTACAGACCAGTACGGAACAGTATGGACAAGTACGTCCCATTTAGACCACTACGGACCATTACGATCCAGTATGGCCAGTACGGAGCAGTACGGAGCAGTACGGACCAGTACGGACCGGAACGGACGGGTACGGACCGGTACGGACAGGTAAGGACCGGTACGGACGGGTACGGACCGGTACGGACCGGAACGGAACACTACGGACCAGTACGGAACACTATGGACAAGTGCGGACCAGTACGGACCAGTATGGACCAGTATGGACCGGTATGGATCAGTATGGACCACTACGGACATGTACGGACCAGTATGGACCAGTATGGACAAGTACGGACGAGTACGGCCCAGTATGGACCAGTACAGACCAGTACGGAGCATTACGGACCGGTACGGACCGGTATGGACCGGTACGGACCGGTACGGACCTGTACGGCCCAGTACGGACCACTACGGACCAGTATGGACCAGTACGGACCAGAACGGACCAGTACGGACCAGTATGGACCGGTATGGACAAGTACTGACCAGTACAAACAGGAACGGACCGGTACGGACCGGTACGGACCGGTACAGAACGGTACGGACCAGAACGGAGAGGAACGGACCGGTACGGACCGGTACGGACCGGTACGGACCGGAACGGACCAGAACGGACCAGTACGGACCGGTACGGACAGGTAAGGACCAGTACAGACCGGTATGGACCAGTATGGACAAGTACGGAACACTACGGACCAGTACGGAACACTACGGAACAGTATGGACCAGTACCGAGCAATACGGACCGGTACGGACCGGTACGGACCGGTATGGACTGGCACGGACCGGAACGGACCGGTACGGATCAGTATGGACCGGTACGGAACACTACGGACCAGTACGGAACACTATGGACAAGTACGGACCAGTACGGAACGGACCAGAACGGAGTGGAACGGACCGGTACGGACCAGAATGGACCAGAACGGACCGGTATGCAGCGGTACGGACCAGTATGAACCAGTACGGGCCAGTATGGACCAGTACGGACGAGTACGGCCCAATATGGACCAGTACAGACCAGTACGGAACAGTATGGACAAGTACGTCCCATTTAGACCACTACGGACCATTACGATCCAGTATGGCCAGTACGGAGCAGTACGGACCAGTACGGACCAGTACGGACTGGAACGGACGGGTACGGACCGGTACGGACAGGTAAGGACCGGTACGGACGGGTACAAACCGGTACGGACCGGAACGGAACACTACGGACCAGTACGGAACACTATGGACAAGTGCGGACCAGTACGGACCAGTACGGACCAGTATGGACCGGTATGGATCAGTATGGACCACTACGGACATGTACGGACCAGTATGGACAAGTACGGACCAGTATGGACCAGTACGGACCAGTACGGACATGAACGGACCGGAACGGACCAGAACGGAGAGGAACGGACCGGTACGGACCGGTATGGACCGGTACGGACCGGTATGGACCTGTACGGACCAGTATGGACCGGTATGGATCAGTATGGACCACTACGGACCAGTACGGACCAGTATGGACCAGTATGGACAAGTACGGACCAATACGGACATGAACGGACCGCAACGGACCAGAACGGAGAGGAACGGACCGGTACGGACCAGAACGGACCAGAACGGACCGGTATGCACCGCTATGGACCAGTATGAACCAGTACGGACCAGTATGGACCAGTACGGACGAGTACGGCCCAGTATGGACCAGTACAGACCAGTACTAAGCATTACGGACCGGTACGGACCGGTACGGACCGGTACGGACCGGTACGGACCTGTACGGCCCAGTACGGACCACTACGGACCAGTATGGACCAGTACGGACCAGAACGGAACACTACGGACCAGTATGGACCGGTATGGACAAGTACTGACCAGTACAAACAGGAACGGACCGGTACGGACCGGTACGGACCGGTACAGAACGGTACGGACAGAACGGAGAGGAACGGACCGGTACGGACCGGTACGGACCGGAACGGACCAGAACGGACCAGTACGGACCGGTACGGACAGGTAAGGACCAGTACAGGCCGGTACGGACCAGTATGGACAAGTACGGAACACTACGGACCAGTACGGAACACTACGGAACAGTATGGACCAGTACGGAGCAATACGGACCGGTACGGACCGGTACGGACCGGTATGGACTGGCACGGACCGGAACGGACCGGAACGGACCGGTACGGATCAGTATGGACCGGTACGGAACACTACGGACCAGTACGGAACACTATGGACAAGTACGGACCAGTACGGAACGGACCAGAACGGAGTGGAACGGACCGGTACGGACCAGAATGGACCAGAACGGACCGGTATGCAGCGGTACGGACCAGTATGAACCAGTACGGACCAGTATGGACCAGTACGGACGAGTACGGCCCAATATGGACCAGTACAGACCAGTACGGAACAGTATGGACAAGTACGTCCCATTTAGACCACTACGGACCATTACGATCCAGTATGGCCAGTACGGAGCAGTACGGACCAGTACGGACCAGTACGGACCGGAACGGACGGGTACGGACCGGTACGGACAGGTAAGGACCGGTACGGACGGGTACGGACCGGTACGGACCGGAACGGAACACTACGGACCAGTACGGAACACTATGGACAAGTGCGGACCAGTACGGACCGGTACGGACCAGTATGGACCGGTATGGATCAGTATGGACCACTACGGACATGTACGGACCAGTATGGACAAGTACGGACCAGTATGGGCCAGTATGGACCATTATGGACCACTACAAAACAGTACAGAGCGCTACGGACTGGTACGGACCAGAACGGTCCACTACGGACCAGTATGGACCAGTATGGATCTGTATGGACCACTACGGACATGTACGGACCAGTGGACCAATATGGACAAGTACGGACCAGTATGGACCTGTACGGACCAGTACGGACATGAACGGACCGAAACGGACCAGAACGGAGAGGAACGGACCGGTACGGACCGGTATGGACTGGTACGGACTGGAATGGACCGGTACGGATGGGTACGGAGAGGTACGGACCGGTACGGATGGGTACGGACCAGTACGGACCAGTATGGACCAGTATGGACAAGTACGGACCAGTACGGACATGAACGGACCGGAACCGACCAGAACGGAGAGGAACGGACTGGTACGGACCAGAACGGACCAGAACGGACCGGTATGCAGCGGTATGGACCAGTATGAACCAGTACGGACCAATACGGACCAGTACGGACGAGTGCGGACGAGTATGGACCAGTACAGACCAGTACGGAACAGTACAGACCAGTACAGACCAGTATGGACCAGTACGGACCAGTATGGACCAGTACGGACGACTACGGCCCAGTATGGACCAGTACAGACCAGAACGGAGCATTACGGACCGGTACGGACCGGTACGGACCGGTACGGACCTGTACGGACCGGTACGGACCGGTACGGACCTGTACGGCCCAGTATGGACCACTACGGACCAGTATGGACCAGTATGGACCACTACGGACCAGTACGGAACACTACGGAACAGTATGGACAAATACTGACCAGTACAAACAGGAACGGACCGGTACGGACCGGTACGGACCGGTACAGAACGGTACGGACCAGAACGGAGAGGAACGGACCGGTACGGACCGGTACGGACCGGAACGGACCAGAACGGACCAGTACGGACCGGTACGGACAGGTAAGGACCAGTACAGACCGGTACAGACCAGTATGGACAAGTACGGAACACTACGGACCAGTACGGAACACTACGGAACAGTATGGACCAGTACCGAGCAATACGGACCGGTACGGACCGGTACGGACCGGTATGGACTGGCACGGACCGGAACGGACCGGTACGGATCAGTATGGACCGGTACGGAACACTACGGACCAGTACGGAACACTATGGACAAGTACGGACCAGTACGGAACGGACCAGAACGGAGTGGAACGGACCGGTACGGACCAGAATGGACCAGAACGGACCGGTATGCAGCGGTACGGACCAGTATGAACCAGTACGGACCAGTATGGACCAGTACGGACGAGTACGGCCCAATATGGACCAGTACAGACCAGTACGGAACAGTATGGACAAGTACGTCCCATTTAGACCACTACGGACCATTACGATCCAGTATGGCCAGTACGGAGCAGTACGGACCAGTACGGACCAGTACGGACTGGAACGGACGGGTACGGACCGGTACGGACAGGTAAGGACCGGTACGGACGGGTACGGACCGGTACGGACCGGAACGGAACACTACGGACCAGTACGGAACACTATGGACAAGTGCGGACCAGTACGGACCAGTACGGACCAGTATGGACCGGTATGGATCAGTATGGACCACTACGGACATGTACGGACCAGTATGGACAAGTACGGACCAGTATGGACCAGTACGGACCAGTACGGACATGAACGGACCGGAACGGACCAGAACGGAGAGGAACGGACCGGTACGGACCGGTATGGACCGGTACGGACCGGTATGGACCTGTACGGACCAGTATGGACCGGTATGGATCAGTATGGACCACTACGGACCAGTACGGACCAGTATGGACCAGTATGGACAAGTACGGACCAATACGGACATGAACGGACCGCAACGGACCAGAACGGAGAGGAACGGACCGGTACGGACCAGAACGGACCAGAACGGACCGGTATGCACCGCTATGGACCAGTATGAACCAGTACGGACCAGTATGGACCAGTACGGACGAGTACGGCCCAGTATGGACCAGTACAGACCAGTACTAAGCATTACGGACCGGTACGGACCGGTATGGACCGGTACGGACCGGTACGGACCTGTACGGCCCAGTACGGACCACTACGGACCAGTATGGACCAGTACGGACCAGAACGGAACACTACGGACCAGTATGGACCGGTATGGACAAGTACTGACCAGTACAAACAGGAACGGACGGTACGGACCGGTACGGACCGGTACAGAACGGTACGGACCAGAACGGAGAGGAACGGACCGGTACGGACCGGTACGGACCGGAACGGACCAGAACGGACCAGTACGGACCGGTACGGACAGGTAAGGACCAGTACAGGCCGGTACGGACCAGTATGGACAAGTACGGAACACTACGGACCAGTACGGAACACTACGGAACAGTATGGACCAGTACGGAGCAATACGGACCGGTACGGACCGGTACGGACCGGTATGGACTGGCACGGACCGGAACGGACCGGAACGGACCGGTACGGATCAGTATGGACCGGTACGGAACACTACGGACCAGTACGGAACACTATGGACAAGTACGGACCAGTACGGAACGGACCAGAACGGAGTGGAACGGACCGGTACGGACCAGAATGGACCAGAACGGACCGGTATGCAGCGGTACGGACCAGTATGAACCAGTACGGACCAGTATGGACCAGTACGGACGAGTACGGCCCAATATGGACCAGTACAGACCAGTACGGAACAGTATGGACAAGTACGTCCCATTTAGACCACTACGGACCATTACGATCCAGTATGGCCAGTACGGAGCAGTACGGACCAGTACGGACCAGTACGGACCGGAACGGACGGGTACGGACCGGTACGGACAGGTAAGGACCGGTACGGACGGGTACGGACCGGTACGGACCGGAACGGAACACTACGGACCAGTACGGAACACTATGGACAAGTGCGGACCAGTACGGACCGGTACGGACCAGTATGGACCGGTATGGATCAGTATGGACCACTACGGACATGTACGGACCAGTATGGACAAGTACGGACCAGTATGGGCCAGTATGGACCATTATGGACCACTACAAAACAGTACAGAGCGCTACGGACTGGTACGGACCAGAACGGTCCACTACGGACCAGTATGGACCAGTATGGATCTGTATGGACCACTACGGACATGTACGGACCAGTGGACCAATATGGACAAGTACGGACCAGTATGGACCTGTACCGACCAGTACGGACATGAACGGACCGAAACGGACCAGAACGGAGAGGAACGGACCGGTACGGACCGGTATGGACTGGTACGGACTGGAATGGACCGGTACGGATGGGTACGGAGAGGTACGGACCGGTACGGATGGGTACGGACCAGTACGGACCAGTATGGACCAGTATGGACAAGTACGGACCAGTACGGACATGAACGGACCGGAACCGACCAGAACGGAGAGGAACGGACTGGTACGGACCAGAACGGACCAGAACGGACCGGTATGCAGCGGTATGGACCAGTATGAACCAGTACGGACCAATACGGACCAGTACGGACGAGTGCGGACGAGTATGGACCAGTACAGACCAGTACGGAACAGTACAGACCAGTACAGACCAGTATGGACCAGTACGGACCAGTATGGACCAGTACGGACGACTACGGCCCAGTATGGACCAGTACAGACCAGAACGGAGCATTACGGACCGGTACGGACCGGTACGGACCGGTACGGACCGGTACGGACCGGTATGGACCGGTACGGACCGGTACGGACCTGTACGGCCCAGTATGGACCACTACGGACCAGTATGGACCAGTATGGACCACTACGGACCAGTACGGAACACTACGGAACAGTATGGACAAATACTGACCAGTACAAACAGGAACGGACCGGTACGGACCGGTACGGACCGGTACAGAACGGTACGGACCAGAACGGAGAGGAACGGACCGGTACGGACCGGTACGGACCGGAACGGACCAGAACGGACCAGTACGGACCGGTACGGACAGGTAAGGACCAGTACAGGCCGGTACGGACCAGTATGGACAAGTACGGAACACTACGGACCAGTACGGAACACTACGGAACAGTATGGACCAGTACGGAGCAATACGGACCGGTACGGACCGGTACGGACCGGTATGGACTGGCACGGACCGGAACGGACCGGAACGGACCGGTACGGATCAGTATGGACCGGTACGGAACACTACGGACCAGTACGGAACACTATGGACAAGTACGGACCAGTACGGAACGGACCAGAACGGAGTGGAACGGACCGGTACGGACCAGAATGGACCAGAACGGACCGGTATGCAGCGGTACGGACCAGTATGAACCAGTACGGACCAGTATGGACCAGTACGGACGAGTACGGCCCAATATGGACCAGTACAGACCAGTACGGAACAGTATGGACAAGTACGTCCCATTTAGACCACTACGGACCATTACGATCCAGTATGGCCAGTACGGAGCAGTACGGACCAGTACGGACCAGTACGGACCGGAACGGACGGGTACGGACCGGTACGGACAGGTAAGGACCGGTACGGACGGGTACGGACCGGTACGGACCGGAACGGAACACTACGGACCAGTACGGAACACTATGGACAAGTGCGGACCAGTACGGACCGGTACGGACCAGTATGGACCGGTATGGATCAGTATGGACCACTACGGACATGTACGGACCAGTATGGACAAGTACGGACCAGTATGGGCCAGTATGGACCATTATGGACCACTACAAAACAGTACAGAGCGCTACGGACTGGTACGGACCAGAACGGTCCACTACGGACCAGTATGGACCAGTATGGATCTGTATGGACCACTACGGACATGTACGGACCAGTGGACCAATATGGACAAGTACGGACCAGTATGGACCTGTACGGACCAGTACGGACATGAACGGACCGAAACGGACCAGAACGGAGAGGAACGGACCGGTACGGACCGGTATGGACTGGTACGGACTGGAATGGACCGGTACGGATGGGTACGGAGAGGTACGGACCGGTACGGATGGGTACGGACCAGTACGGACCAGTATGGACCAGTATGGACAAGTACGGACCAGTACGGACATGAACGGACCGGAACCGACCAGAACGGAGAGGAACGGACTGGTACGGACCAGAACGGACCAGAACGGACCGGTATGCAGCGGTATGGACCAGTATGAACCAGTACGGACCAATACGGACCAGTACGGACGAGTGCGGACGAGTATGGACCAGTACAGACCAGTACGGAACAGTACAGACCAGTACAGACCAGTATGGACCAGTACGGACCAGTATGGACCAGTACGGACGACTACGGCCCAGTATGGACCAGTACAGACCAGAACGGAGCATTACGGACCGGTACGGACCGGTACGGACCGGTACGGACCTGTACGGACCGGTACGGACCGGTACGGACCTGTACGGCCCAGTATGGACCACTACGGACCAGTATGGACCAGTATGGACCACTACGGACCAGTACGGAACACTACGGAACAGTATGGACAAATACTGACCAGTACAAACAGGAACGGACCGGTACGGACCGGTACGGACCGGTACAGAACGGTACGGACCAGAACGGAGAGGAACGGACCGGTACGGACCGGTACGGACCGGAACGGACCAGAACGGACCAGTACGGACCGGTACGGACAGGTAAGGACCAGTACAGACCGGTACAGACCAGTATGGACAAGTACGGAACACTACGGACCAGTACGGAACACTACGGAACAGTATGGACCAGTACCGAGCAATACGGACCGGTACGGACCGGTACGGACCGGTATGGACTGGCACGGACCGGAACGGACCGGTACGGATCAGTATGGACCGGTACGGAACACTACGGACCAGTACGGAACACTATGGACAAGTACGGACCAGTACGGAACGGACCAGAACGGAGTGGAACGGACCGGTACGGACCAGAATGGACCAGAACGGACCGGTATGCAGCGGTACGGACCAGTATGAACCAGTACGGACCAGTATGGACCAGTACGGACGAGTACGGCCCAATATGGACCAGTACAGACCAGTACGGAACAGTATGGACAAGTACGTCCCATTTAGACCACTACGGACCATTACGATCCAGTATGGCCAGTACGGAGCAGTACGGACCAGTACGGACCAGTACGGACTGGAACGGACGGGTACGGACCGGTACGGACAGGTAAGGACCGGTACGGACGGGTACGGACCGGTACGGACCGGAACGGAACACTACGGACCAGTACGGAACACTATGGACAAGTGCGGACCAGTACGGACCAGTACGGACCAGTATGGACCGGTATGGATCAGTATGGACCACTACGGACATGTACGGACCAGTATGGACAAGTACGGACCAGTATGGACCAGTACGGACCAGTACGGACATGAACGGACCGGAACGGACCAGAACGGAGAGGAACGGACCGGTACGGACCGGTATGGACCGGTACGGACCGGTATGGACCTGTACGGACCAGTATGGACCGGTATGGATCAGTATGGACCACTACGGACCAGTACGGACCAGTATGGACCAGTATGGACAAGTACGGACCAATACGGACATGAACGGACCGCAACGGACCAGAACGGAGAGGAACGGACCGGTACGGACCAGAACGGACCAGAACGGACCGGTATGCACCGCTATGGACCAGTATGAACCAGTACGGACCAGTATGGACCAGTACGGACGAGTACGGCCCAGTATGGACCAGTACAGACCAGTACTAAGCATTACGGACCGGTACGGACCGGTATGGACCGGTACGGACCGGTACGGACCTGTACGGCCCAGTACGGACCACTACGGACCAGTATGGACCAGTACGGACCAGAACGGAACACTACGGACCAGTATGGACCGGTATGGACAAGTACTGACCAGTACAAACAGGAACGGACCGGTACGGACCGGTACGGACCGGTACAGAACGGTACGGACCAGAACGGAGAGGAACGGACCGGTACGGACCGGTACGGACCGGAACGGACCAGAACGGACCAGTACGGACCGGTACGGACAGGTAAGGACCAGTACAGGCCGGTACGGACCAGTATGGACAAGTACGGAACACTACGGACCAGTACGGAACACTACGGAACAGTATGGACCAGTACGGAGCAATACGGACCGGTACGGACCGGTACGGACCGGTATGGACTGGCACGGACCGGAACGGACCGGAACGGACCGGTACGGATCAGTATGGACCGGTACGGAACACTACGGACCAGTACGGAACACTATGGACAAGTACGGACCAGTACGGAACGGACCAGAACGGAGTGGAACGGACCGGTACGGACCAGAATGGACCAGAACGGACCGGTATGCAGCGGTACGGACCAGTATGAACCAGTACGGACCAGTATGGACCAGTACGGACGAGTACGGCCCAATATGGACCAGTACAGACCAGTACGGAACAGTATGGACAAGTACGTCCCATTTAGACCACTACGGACCATTACGATCCAGTATGGCCAGTACGGAGCAGTACGGACCAGTACGGACCAGTACGGACCGGAACGGACGGGTACGGACCGGTACGGACAGGTAAGGACCGGTACGGACGGGTACGGACCGGTACGGACCGGAACGGAACACTACGGACCAGTACGGAACACTATGGACAAGTGCGGACCAGTACGGACCGGTACGGACCAGTATGGACCGGTATGGATCAGTATGGACCACTACGGACATGTACGGACCAGTATGGACAAGTACGGACCAGTATGGGCCAGTATGGACCATTATGGACCACTACAAAACAGTACAGAGCGCTACGGACTGGTACGGACCAGAACGGTCCACTACGGACCAGTATGGACCAGTATGGATCTGTATGGACCACTACGGACATGTACGGACCAGTGGACCAATATGGACAAGTACGGACCAGTATGGACCTGTACCGACCAGTACGGACATGAACGGACCGAAACGGACCAGAACGGAGAGGAACGGACCGGTACGGACCGGTATGGACTGGTACGGACTGGAATGGACCGGTACGGATGGGTACGGAGAGGTACGGACCGGTACGGATGGGTACGGACCAGTACGGACCAGTATGGACCAGTATGGACAAGTACGGACCAGTACGGACATGAACGGACCGGAACCGACCAGAACGGAGAGGAACGGACTGGTACGGACCAGAACGGACCAGAACGGACCGGTATGCAGCGGTATGGACCAGTATGAACCAGTACGGACCAATACGGACCAGTACGGACGAGTGCGGACGAGTATGGACCAGTACAGACCAGTACGGAACAGTACAGACCAGTACAGACCAGTATGGACCAGTACGGACCAGTATGGACCAGTACGGACGACTACGGCCCAGTATGGACCAGTACAGACCAGAACGGAGCATTACGGACCGGTACGGACCGGTACGGACCGGTACGGACCGGTACGGACCGGTATGGACCGGTACGGACCGGTACGGACCTGTACGGCCCAGTATGGACCACTACGGACCAGTATGGACCAGTATGGACCACTACGGACCAGTACGGAACACTACGGAACAGTATGGACAAATACTGACCAGTACAAACAGGAACGGACCGGTACGGACCGGTACGGACCGGTACAGAACGGTACGGACCAGAACGGAGAGGAACGGACCGGTACGGACCGGTACGGACCGGAACGGACCAGAACGGACCAGTACGGACCGGTACGGACAGGTAAGGACCAGTACAGACCGGTACAGACCAGTATGGACATGTACGGAACACAACGGACCAGTACGGAACACTACGGAACAGTATGGACCAGTACGGAGCAATACGGACCAGTACGGACCGGTACAGACCGGTATGGACCGGCACGGACCGGAACGGACCGGTACGGACGGGTACGGACCAGTATGGACCGGTACGGACAGGTACGGACCGGTACGGACCGGTACAGACCGGAACGGACTGGTACGGACCGGTACGGAGAGGTAAGGACCGGTACGGACCGGTACGGACCAGTATGGACCAGTACGGAACAGTATGGACCAGTACGGACGAGTGCGGCCCAGTATGGACCAGTACAGACCAGTACGGAACAGTACGGACCACTACAGACCAGTACGGACCTGTACGGACCAGTATGGACCGGTATGGATCAGTATGGACCACTACGGACCAGTACGGACCAGTATAGACCAGTATGGACAAGTACGGACCAATACGGACATGAACGGACCGCAACGGACCAGAACGGAGAGGAACGGACCGGTACAAACCAGAATGGACCAGAACGGACCGGTATGCACCGCTACGGACCAGTATGAACCAGTACGGACCAGTATGGACCAGTACGGACGAGTACGGCCCAGTATGGACCAGTACAGACCAGTACGGAGCATTACGGACCGCTACGGACCAGTATGAACCAGTACGGAGCAGTATGGACCAGTACGGACGAGTACGGCCCAGTATGGATCAGTACAGACCAGTACGGAGCATTACGGACCGGTACGGACCGGTATGGACCGGTACGGACCGGTACGGACCTGTACGGCCCAGTACGGACCACTACGGACCAGTATGGACCAGTACGGACCACTACGGACCAGTACGGACCAGTATGGACCGGTATGGACAAGTACTGACCAGTACAAACAGGAACGAACCGGTACGGACCGGTACGGACCGGTACAGAACGTTACGGACCAGAACGGACCTGTACGGACCGGTACGGACCGGTACGGACCTGTACGGCCCAGTATGGACCACTACGGACCAGTATGGACCAGTACGGACCACTACGGACCAGTACGGAACACTACGGAACAGTATGGACAAATACTGACCAGTACAAACAGGAACGGACCGGTACGGAGAGGAACGGACCGGAACGGACCGGTACGGACTGGAACGAACCAGAACGGACCAGTACGGACCGGTACGGACAGGTAAGGACCAGTACAGACCGGTACAGACCAGTATGGACATGTACGGAACACAACGGACCAGTACGGAACACTACGGAACAGTATGGACCGGTACGGAGCAATACGGACCAGTACGGACCGGTACAGACCGGTATGGACCGGCACGGACCGGAACGGACCGGTACGGACGGGTACGGACCAGTATGGACCGGTACGGACAGGTACGGACCGGTACGGACCGGTACAGACCGGAACGGACTGGTACGGACCGGTACGGACAGGTACGGACCGGTACGGACCGGTACAGACCGGAACGGACTGGTACGGACCGGTACGGACCAGTATGGACCAGTACGGAACAGTATGGACCAGTACGGATTAGTGCGGCCCAGTATGGACCAGTACAGACCAGTACGGAACAGTACGGACCACTACAGACCAGTACGGACCTGTACGGACCAGTATGGACCGGTATGGATCAGTATGGACCACTACGGACCAGTACGGACCAGTATGGACCAGTATGGACAAGTACGGACCAATACGGACATGAACGGACCGCAACGGACCAGAACGGAGAGGAACGGACCGGTACGGACCAGAATGGACCAGAACGGACCGGTATGCACCGCTACGGACCAGTATGAACCAGTACGGACCAGTATGGACCAGTACGGACGAGTACGGCCCAGTATGGACCAGTACAGACCAGTACGGAGCATTACGGACCGGTACGGACCGGTATGGACCGGTACGGACCGGTAGGGACCTGTACGGCCCAGTACGGACCACTACGGACCAGTATGGACCAGTACGGACCACTACGGACCAGTACGGACCAGTATGGACCGGTATGGACAAGTACTGACCAGTACAAACAGGAACGGACCAGTACGGACCGGTACGGACCGGTACAGAACGTTACGGACCAGAACGGACCGGTACGGACCGGTACGGACGGGTACGGACCGGTACGGACCGGAACGGACCAGAACGGACCAGTACGGACCGTCACGGACAGGTAAGGACCAGTACAGACCGGTACGGACCAGTATGGACAAGTACGGAACACTACGGAGCAGTACGGAACACTACGGAACAGTATGGACCAGTACAGAGCAATATGGACCGGTACGGACCCGTACGGACCGGTATGGACTGGCACGGACCGGAACGGACCGGAACGGACCGGTACGGACCGGTACGGACTGGTAAGGACCGGTACGGACCGGTATGGATCAGTATGGACCGGTACGGAACACTACGGACCAGTACGGAACACTATGGACAAGTACGGACCAGTACGGAACGGACCAGAACGGAGTGGAACGGACCGGTACGGACCAGAATGGACCAGAACGGACCGGTATGCAGCGGTACGGACCAGTATGAACCAGTACGGGCCAGTAGGGACCAGTACGGACGAGTACGGCCCAATATGGACCAGTACAGACCAGTACGGAACAGTATGGACAAGTACGTCCCATTTAGACCACTACGGACCATTACGATCCAGTATGGCCAGTACGGAGCAGTACGGACCAGTACGGACCAGTACGGACTGGAACGGACGGGTACGGACCGGTACGGACAGGTAAGGACCGGTACGGACGGGTACGGACCGGTACGGACCGGAACGGAACACTACGGACCAGTACGGAACACTATGGACAAGTGCGGACCAGTACGGACCAGTACGGACCAGTATGGACCGGTATGGATCAGTATGGACCACTACGGATATGTACGGACCAGTATGGACAAGTACGGACCAGTATGGACCAGTACGGACCAGTACGGACATGAACGGACCGGAACGGACCAGAACGGAGAGGAACGGACCGGTACGGACCGGTATGGACCGGTACGGACCGGAACGGACCGGTACGGATGGGTACGGAGAGGTACGGACTGGTACGGACGGGTACGGAGCAGTATGGATCACTATGGACCAGTACGGACAAGTACGGACCAGTACGGACATGAACGGACCGGAACGGACCAGAACAGAGAGGAACGGACTGGTACGGACCAGAACGGACCATAACGGACCGGTATGCACCGGTATGGACCAGCATGAACCAGTACGGACCAGTAGGGACCAGTACGGACGAGTGCGGCCCAGTATGGACCAGTACAGACCAGTACGGAACAGTACGGACCACTACAGACCAGTACGGACCTGTACGGACCAGTATGGACCGGTATGGATCAGTATGGACCACTACGGACCAGTACGGACCAGTATAGACCAGTATGGACAAGTACGGACCAATACGGACATGAACGGACCGCAACGGACCAGAACGGAGAGGAACGGACCGGTACAAACCAGAATGGACCAGAACGGACCGGTATGCACCGCTATGGACCAGTATGAACCAGTACGGACCAGTATGGACCAGTACGGACGAGTACGGCCCAGTATGGACCAGTACAGACCAGTACGGAGCATTACGGACCGGTACGGACCGGTATGGACCGGTACGGACCGGTACGGACCTGTACGGCCCAGTACGGACCACTACGGACC
>NW_027099708.1:0-5000 GCF_031753505.1 Anomalospiza imberbis | reverse complement strand
TACGGCGCGTCGCCCCACCGGGCCGCGCGGAAAGCACCGGACGTGCTAGAGGAGACAGCGACCCGACGAGGCGGGCGCGGCCCGGACACCGAGGCCCCTCGCAGCCGGGGCGGCTCGCTCGGCAGCAGGCGGCGGAACGGCAAAAGGAGCGCCGTGGGGTCCGCGCGCGCGGATCGGGCTTTTTTTTCACCCGCGGGTCCGCACCCCCCCAACATCGGTTCATTCCTTCGGCCCTCTTGGCTTCTTTTTTCT
Organism: Anomalospiza imberbis; assembly: GCF_031753505.1. Taxonomy (NCBI): domain Eukaryota; kingdom Metazoa; phylum Chordata; class Aves; order Passeriformes; family Viduidae; genus Anomalospiza; species Anomalospiza imberbis. The sequence goes on along the minus strand of NW_027099708.1, from coordinate 4,748 downwards.
CTCGCTCTCGTTTTCTCTCTCTCTCTCTCTCTGTGCATCTCTCAAAGCTCTCGCGGCTCAGCTCCAGCCGCACCGCCGCCCGGCGCTGCTCGCGGCCGGCACCCGCGGGCGCTGCCCGGGACCGAGGCCAGCAACCGGCACGCCTCGCGTGTTTTCGGAAGGACACCTTGGCAAACTGGCGGGGCCACGCGGCCGTCACACAGCCAGGGACGGTCAAGACGCCCTCCCCCCGGCAGCGGGAGGGGCGACACCTCGCCTGCGACGGGAAGCGAAGCGGAAAGGAGACCGCCCGGCCCGAGCACCGGACCCCGCCGTAGGCTTCCCCATGACAGAGAAGCCCCGGAAGAGCCCGGCCGGCCGGGGGCCCTCTCCGACGCGACCCGAAAAGCCACATCGATCGGACAAGGAGGCGGCGGCTGCGGAGAAGAGGAGGGCAAAGCAGCCGCCGAAACGCTGACCAGGGCCCCGACGGCCACGCCGGCCCTGGGACAGCCGCCCGAGGATCGGGCGCGGCAGAGGAGCGTAAGGAGGGGGGGGGGTGCCGCCACCCGCCCGCGGACAACACTTCTCTCGGCCAGGCAACGGCGGGGCGGGACCGCCGGGCTAGGGGCGAGCTTCACCCTTTCGCCCGGGGAACGCACCCGAGCGTTCGAGAAAGGTGCCGCCGACCGTGCCCCACGGGCCACCGGCTTTCGCCCGCCTCGCGGCGGTCGGCTCTCCCTCCGGAAAAAAAAAAAAAAAAACAAGCCGGGGGACGGCACAACAAAAAGGCACATGGCGCGCGCCACACAAGGACACCCGTGCTAGCCACGGGGGCCGCGGGCCCGGGGCGGGGTGGGGCGAGGCACGCACCTCTCACCCCCCCCCCGCCCAACCCCACCGGCGTTCTCGCTCTCTCTCTCTCGCCTGCACGCCTTCGCTTTTCGTGGGCCCGCGCGCCTTCCTCGCGCGCTTCTCGGTGCCGCGGCTTAGGGCCGCGAGAGAAAAAAAAGCGACGGAGGCCTGGCGGGCGGCCCCCACACCGCCCGCAAGTCGGCACGTCCGAACCAAAAAAAAAAAAGGCAACGGACCCGGCTGGCACAACCCGCCCCCCCGCCCCTGCGGTAAACGGCTCGATCCTCACAGGACCGAGGAAGGGCGAGGCGCCGCCGCCTCGCCCGCGACAACGCTCCGGGGGGGCTCTGGGTCGGCTTCCGGTCCGTGCTAGGGCGGCCGGCCACCGCGGCCGGCCTCCGCCCCTGAAAAAACTCGCCCGCGACGCGGGTCCCCGGCTTAAGGCCGAGGAAGGGGGACGACTTCAACAGCGCGCGCTGGTGGGGCGCGGGGTGCCGCCACCCCGGCTCCACAGCTCATCGGGCGACCGCCGTCACCGAGTCCCTCAAGCGAGGCAGCGACGCCGAGGCCGGGCCGCGCGCCCCGCCGCACGGGCCCCCGCCACCCTTCCGACACGGACACGCTGGCACAACCAGGTCGGGAAGCAGGGGAACGGGACGCCGCCACCTCGGCGGGCCCGCGCGCGCCGCGCTCGGGGCTCTCAGGCGAGGGCCGGGAAAAGCCCCGGCCGCGTCCACCCGCGGCTGCCGCCCACCGCACCGGAGCGACAGCCCGAAAGCGCGCCTGCCGAGCGGGGCGCGCCCCGGCTTAAGGCCGGGCAGGAAAGGGGCGAGGCGCCGCCGCCTCGCCCGCCAGCAATCCCCAGGGGGGGCGCCCCCCCTTCGCCAAGCCGGCCACAGCCGGGCCCGAAGCGGGACACGGCCCACGAAATCGATGGCCGCGGCCGACGGGCAGCTCGCAGCTCGTACTCGGTCTCTCTCGGCTTCTCTCCCTCTTTTTTTCCCTTCTCGCTTTATTTCTCCTCTTTCTCGCTAGCTCTCTCTCGCCTCTCGAACCGTACACCCCGTTTCCCTGGGCCAGACGGGCGGACCGGGACGACGCCACGGGGCTCGTCCCGCGTCAGCGGCACTCGCCTCGCTCGGAGGACTGCGCACGGGGGCCCCCGGCCTCCCTCGCCGCTTCGGTCACAGGCACGGGACGAGCCTGCGGGGAGACGGCCCGTCACCTCGCTCCCATAGTACGGACAGACGAGTCCCAGGCCGCAGACGCCTCCAAGAGGACCGATGGAAAGCGACCGGGAAGGTGCGCCGCCGCAGGCCGGCCCCTGCGATGACGTAGCCGGAGGCAGCTGAAAACAGCGACCCCTTGGTGAACTTAGCGACCCCTTGGTGAACTTCCGGAGCCGGCCGCGACAACAGGTCTACCCGGCCGCGACAACAGGTCTACCCGGCCGCTGCCGGAAATCGCCTAAGTCCCTCCGGAGCGAGGTAGACCTGTTGTCCGCCGTCCACCGCCCGCCGCCCGGGCGCCGCGCCGGGCCCGGCGGCCCCGGAGCCGGGGTAGACCTGTTGTCCGCGGGGTAGACCTGTTGTCCGCGGGGTAGACCTGCTGTCCGCGGGGTAGACCTGCTGTCCGCGGGGTAGACCTGCTGTCCCCGGGGTAGACCTGCTGTCCGCGGGGTAGACCTGCTGTCCCCGGGGTAGACCTGCTGTCCGCGGGGTAGACCTGCTGTCCGCGGGGTAGACCTGCTGTCCGCGGGGTAGACCTGCTGTCCGCGGGGTAGACCTGCTGTCCCCGGGGTAGACCTGCTGTCCCCGGGGTAGACCTGCTGTCCGCGGGGTAGACCTGCTGTCCGCGAGGTAGACCTGCTGTCCGCGGGGTAGACCTGCTGTCCCCGGGGTAGACCTGCTGTCCCCGGGGTAGACCTGCTGTCCGCGGGGTAGACCTGCTGTCCGCGAGGTAGACCTGCTGTCCGCGGGGTAGACCTGCTGTCCCCGGGGTAGACCTGCTGTCCCCGGGGTAGACCTGCTGTCCGCGAGGTAGACCTGCTGTCCGCGAGGTAGACCTGCTGTCCGCGGGGTAGACCTGCTGTCCGCGGGGTAGACCTGCTGTCCGCGGGGTAGACCGGTTGTCCGCGGGGTAGACCTGCTGTCCGCGGGGTAGACCCGCTGTCCGCGGGGTAGACCTGCTGTCCGCGGGGTAGACCCGCTGTCCGCGGGGTAGACCGGTTGTCCGCGGGGTAGACCCGCTGTCCGCGGGGTAGACCTGCTGTCCCCGGGGTAGACCCGCTGTCCCCGGGGCAGACCTGCTGTCCCCGGGGTAGACCTGTTTTCCGCCGCCCACCGCCCGCCGCCCGGGCGCCGCGCCGAGCCCGGCGGCCCCGGAGCCGGGCTAGACCTGCTGTCCGCCGCCCGGTTTTGGGGTTTTGGGGGTTTATTCCTTCCCGCCCCCCCCCCGCCCCAATCCCGTTTCTTTTCTCCTTTCTTTGAAAGAACGACTCTCCTATTTGTTTGGTACAAGAAGAAACTCGTCCGGAAGAGAAATTTTCTTGGCAAATCTTATTTCGTTTTTCTCTAGTATCCAGAGCACCCCCAGACCGAGCTGACGGGCCGCCTGCGCCCTGTGCAAGCGGGAAAGCGGGCGGCCGCTTTTGGGCCGGTTCTTTCACGGTCCGCAGAGACCCTCCAGGCCCGGCAGGGGTCTGGGGGGCCCCGGGGGCTCGGACCCGAGGCGCCCGGGGCCGGGACGAAGCCGCCGGCCCCTGGCCCTCGTTCCCACAGACAGAGAGAGAGAGAGAGAGAGAGAGACAGACACAGTGACACACACGCCCACTCCACACACTCGCACTCCGCCGCCACCCCCTCGGACACCGCACCCACCACCCGCGCCGCTCCCTCCCTCCCGGATGCGCGGGCCGCCCCCCTTACACGAGCTTGCAGGCCGGGACAGGGCCAGGCGGGGGGGGGGCATCGGTTGGAGGAACACAGGTCTACCCCGGCACGCGGCGGCCGGAGGCTAAGTCGGAGCCGAGATACCAGGTCTACGAAGGGGCCGGGCGAAGGTAAGCCACGACGGGGCCGAGACAACAGGTCTAGCCACGGTCCCGGAGCCCGGAGACCGAGGCCGGCCGGGCACAACAGGTCTAGCCACGGTCCCGGCGCCCGGAGGCCGAGGCCGGCCGGGCACAACAGGTCTAGCCACGGTCCCGGCGCCCGGAGGCCGAGGCCGGCCGGGGGACACAGGTCTACCCACGGTCCCGGCGCCCGGAGGCCGAGGCCCGCCGGGGACAACAGGTCTAGCCACGGTCCCGGCGGCCGGAGGCCGAGGCCGGCCGGGGAGCACAGGTCTACCCACGGTCCGGTCGGCCGGAGGCCGAGGCCGGCCGGGGAGAACAGGTCTACCCACGGTCCCGGAGACCGAGGCCGTCCGGGGAGAACAGGTCTACCCACGGTCCGGTCGGCCGGGGACATCAGGTCTACCCACGGTCCCGGAGACCGAGGCCGGCCGGGGACAACAGGTCTACCCACGGTCCGGTCGGCCGGGGAGAACAGGTCTACCCACGGTCCGGTCGGCCGGGGACAACAGGTCTACCCACGGTCCGGTCGCCCGGGGACATCAGGTCTACCCACGACCTGGTCGGCCGGGGACAACAGGTCTACCCACGGTCCGGTCGGCCGGGGACAACAGGTCTACCCACGACATGGTCGGCCGGGGACAACAGGTCTACCCACGACCTGGTCGGCCGGGGACATCAGGTCTACCCACGACCTGGTCGGCCGGGGACAACAGGTCTACCCACGGTCCCGGAGACCAAGGCCGGCCGGGGAGAACAGGTCTACCCACGGTCCGGTCGGCCGGGGACATCAGGTCTACCCACGGTCCCGGAGACCGAGGCCGGCCGGGTACAACAGGTC